>NW_021963173.1:0-158143 GCF_901765095.1 Microcaecilia unicolor | reverse complement strand
AGCAGCTTCTCCTCTCTCTCTCTCCTACCCATGTCTCCTCTTTCCACTCATCTCTCTCTCTCTCTGTACCCCTTCCATCCAGCATCTTCTCTCTAGCTCTCTGCTCTTTTCCATGTCCCTGGCTCTCCTGTTCTTTTCCATGCCCCCTCTTTCTCTCCCCATCTCTTTCTGGCTCTCCCCTGCTTTTTTTCCATGTCCCTGGCTCTCCCCTGCTTTCTTCCATGTCCCTGGCTCTCCCCTGCTCTTTCCATGGCCCCTCTTTCTCTCCCCATCTCTTTCTGGCTTTCTCCTGCTTTTTTCCATGTCCCTGGCTCTCCCCTGCTCTTTTCCATGTCCCCTTTTCTTTCCCTATCGCTCTCTGGCTCTCCCTGCTCTCCTTCTCTCTCCTCCTACCGTTTCCACACGTTCTCTTCTCTCCCTCCGGCCCAGGCTTCTTTACAGCAGCGCTGACAGAAGAAGAAAAAGAAGTGCGGGGCCGCAACAGCGTTCAGACATGCGCTGTCGGCTCTGCCGGTCCTCTGCCCCCAGAATGGGAAATTGACGTCACGGGGCTGAGACCGGCAGAGCCGACAGCGCATGTCTGAACGCTGCTGCGGCCCCGCGCTTCTTTTTCTTCTTATGTTATGCTGGCTCCGAGAGAAGCGGCTGCCGCTGCGCTGCTCAATAGAAGCGGCGGCAGCAGAAGATTTCGTCGGGGTAGATTTGGAGAGGGAGGCAGGTGGGGCCGCCGCGAAGCTCACAGCTGGGCTGGGGAGGCTTAGCCTCCCCAAGCCTCTTATACGGGCGCCTATGTCTACCCTCTTTTATCCTAGTCATATATTATCTAGCTCAACTTATCATTCACTACTAAGCCCATCTTTACATTGTTTTCTACTGTTTTATTAAAATTCTATTAACTTTGTATTTCAAATTACTATGTAAGCCGCATTGAGCCTGCATTATGTGGGAAAGCGCGGGGTACAAATGTAATAATAATAACTTTTCAGAGGTTACTGAAGACATACAGTACCTGTTCAAAGAGACTTACAAAAAGGATCCTCCTTAATGACTTGATTCCTAATCTATACCAGAACCAATATTGATCCCTTCTAATTTGATTATTTTATCTTATTATCATTATTGAACATTTATATCCTGCTCTCTCTTATATGTTATGTATTGTCATTTTATTTACCCTATTTACCTGTTATTCTTTCACATTAATTGTAACAATATGCTGAACCTCTTACTCTGTTAATTGTGATGCCATTGCAACATAATGTAAGCCACATTGAGCCTGCAAATAGGTGGGAAAATGTGGGATACAAATGCAGCAAAATAAAATAAAATATATACAGTGTAATATTTAGAAGTCCAATTGCCTTTGTATAGGATTGTTGGGGAGGGGTGGTGTTGAGGTGATCATAATTGCTAAGTTTAATTATCAAAATCTCAATGGAAAAGGGACCTGAAAAGTTAACTGAGAGGGCATAACGCTGAAGCCCCCCTCCCCCGCCTCAGATGACTAATACTCTTGAACTAGCCCTGTTAATATATCTCTCCAGGTAACATCATGACATATAGATAATGACCAAAGGGAAGCTAAGGAGCACACCTCAATAACTGAGGCCACAAAACATGAGGGCACAGAGGTAGAAACCACATTATTACTATTTTGAAGAATTTCCTCCTCACCCAAGGGTCCCTGCATACAACAATGGGGGTCTTTTACTAAAGCTTAGCTCGAGTTATCTGCAGCAGGGACCATAGGAATAAAATGGGCCCTCCTGCAGATAACTTGAGCTAAACTTTAGTAAAAGACCCCCCTATGTTTTCTAACCCTTTCAAGCCTAAATAACTTAATAAGGCGTTGTATTGATTGCAATCCCTCATTTGGTAGACTGACCTGTAGTGGTGCATCGCAACACACCACTAGGGGGTTCAGGCACTGCCATTTTGGATCATATAACCTACCTGAAAGATCTCACACAAAGTTATACCCAAGGCAGGTGCAAGTTTCTTGCATGTCCGTAAGAATCAACAAGTGTATGTATTTTTTATTTATTTATAACATTTATATCCCAAACAAGTTCAGGTTCAATGTGGCTAACGATAAACATTTGCAAAAAAAATACAATTAGCATAAGTAGTAATAATATCATTCACAATATTCAACTATTGAATAACAACAGCAGGTTCCAAGCATGTCCAAGAGTTAACAATTACAAGTGTGAGTAAGAGATTTACTAAAAAAAATGCTTTCAACAGCTTAATTGGTAATGTATCTTCCGCAATCTGGTACAATCATTGGTACTCAGTCATCTGGACTATTGTAACTCACTTTACGCTGGCTGTAAAGAGCAAATACTTAAAAAACTCCAGACAGCCCAGAACACGGCAGCCAGACTTATATTCGGCACACCAAAATACGAAAGCGCGAAACCTCTACGAGAAAAACTACACTGGCTCCCACTAAAAGAACGCATCACGTTCAAACTTTGCACTTTAGTCCATAAAATCATCCATGGTAACGCCCCAGCCTACATGTCAGATCTAATAGAACTTCCACCCAGGAACGCAAAAAAATCTTCCCGCACACCCCTCATTCTTCATCCTCCCAAGTGTAAGGGTTTGAAATACAAATCAATGCATGCATCTACCTTTTCCTATACGAGCACGCAGCTCTGGAATGCGCTGCCACGTAACCTGAAAACGGTCTATGAATTGACCAATTTCCGCAAACTACTGAAAACTTATCTCTTCGACAAGATAGATCACAAAGATCAACATGTGTAACTGTATAATCTGTAAAACTTTTAGAACTGTCTTATAATGTCTTTTGCTTTAACACCATCATGTATTTCACCACCATGTAACACAAACCCTCTGTAAACCTAATGTATATTCACTTCTATTTCCAGTACCCATGATGAATTGTAAGCCACATTGAGCCTGCAAAGAGGTGGGATAATGTGGGATACAAATGCAATAAATAAATAATAAATCAATGAATTAAGCAGAGAATTCCATAGCTTCGTACCTTGATAAGTAAAGCCCGCATTATGAATAGATTTATAATGAAGCTTCTTACAACTTGGGTGATGAAGGATGAGAGAGTCTCTAGATGCAGGAAAAGCATTTTATAAACTACACGTACCAATCCTGCCCCCCACTCCACCCATTCTCCATATCTGAAAATGCCTACGAGTGTTGCATAAAACCAGGTGCTAACTTTCTAGCTTTAAAAGTCCAACACTCTAGCAGTGGAGTCACCTTTCTTTCTTAGAGTTCTCTGTAGATAGTTAATGTACTTACAAGAATGTCTTTATTGATTCTATTCAGTTTGAGAGGTTTCTTTTAGATAAGGAGTTTCTGATGATGGTGCAGTTTGATTTTGTAAGGGCCTAACATATATACAGGCTTTTTTTTTTCTTTTTATTGCATTTTAAAAATCATTAATACAATATGTTCATGATAAAGAAAAGAATCAGAAAAAAATATGAAGAAATTAAATTTTCATATCAACAGTTCTCAACTCTACATCATGAGATCTACACCACCTTTAGGCAGCTACCAGTAATCCAAACAGCAGGAAAAAGTATTTAATAACTCCAATCATATTTCCAATCAAGATATACAAGCTTTTTATGTAGATCATATTTTGTCTTGATTTTTTTTCTTGTATTTTCGCTTCCATTTCTCATTGATGTGGATTAGGTTCGTTCTTGTTTGTGTTCATATTAGAATTCAAGTACAAATTACAATTAAACATATAAGCAAATCAAAAAAGTAGGTGCTATGTTTTTTGACAACCTTTTCCGCATGTATGAGCCTGCCATGTGGGAAAGCATGGGGTACAAATGTAATAAATAATAATAATAGTAATAATAATAATAATAATATGCTGCAGCTCTTTTATAAAAAAATAAATCTATGTCCCAAACATTTCATCTGCAGGATATTGATAACATATCAATTTTTATATATATGGGGAGAATCAGATCAACTGCTTATCACAACCATATGAATAGTTTTATTCTTTCGCACAGGCGAAATGGTGTGTAGCAAATCCTCATATACTTCCCCTCCTGTTTTAAGCATATATACCGTATTTGGGAGTGATATGCATATTTGCACAGCCTTTGAGAACAGGAGGGGAAGTATATGAGGATTTGCTACACACCATTTCGCCTGTGCGAAAGAATAAAACTATTCATAGGTTGTGATAAGCAGTTGATCTGATTCTCCCCATATATATAAAAATTGATATGTTATCAATATCCTGCAGATGAAATGTTTGGGACATAGATTTATTTTTTCATAGTTTTTGGTCCCCACAGTGTGTGATTAGGGTGAGATTATATTTAAGAGCAGCTCTTTTATAAGCATCTATTGTAGCTGCTCAAAATGCTTGTAAAATTGATCAGTAGCATACCTGTGATGTTTTAAAGTTTTACCAGGAAAGTAAATTGAACTGAAATAGGGAGAGAAAGAGAAATTAACTTTATGCTACAAAAAAACTTGATTTTTAAACTAAATTCTTGATAAGTATTTAAATTGATTGCCTGCTTTGCATCCTACCTGAAGGGTCCTGGTAGTCTAGTGGTCTCTGCAGGGGAGGGGGGAAGGATGTTCTTTCCTGCCTGCTGCGCTATTCCCCCGCCTGCTGGTGCCATGTTTTCAAAATGAAGGTCGAGACGTCCCACGGTAATCTCGTGGGTCTTGACAGTCTCGCGAGACTTCCACAGGGTGTCTCGGCTGCCGTTTTCAAAGTACGGCGGTGCGGCAGAGGGAATAGAGGCAGCACAACGGGCAGGAAAGAACATGTTCTCCCGCAGAGGCCACTAGATCACCAGCGGCACGCCTTTGAAGGTAAGACTGGACAGGGCTGTAGTGTGCGGCAGGCATCCGGGCAGAGCCTCTGGGCCACCTAGAGCCTCTGGGCCACCTAGAGCACTGCCCGGGTGCCTGAATGGTCAGTCCGCCCCTGAATCTGTGAGAAAAATCATCATGGGTATTTCACAGCTTAGGTAAATATGTTTGGTACTGCAGTCAAATTGATTTGAAATGACGCTATTTATGGACCATTAACGCCTGGGATTGTGCAGGTGGCTCTCTGGATATTATTTCAGTTTTGAAAATTCTAGTCCATTTTTGTGTGCCTGTTGTTAAGTGGATAACCTTCCACTCCCTAGACTTTTGAATATTAACCGGATAATAAAACACTTTACATAGCAAACAACTAAATAACCCAAAACTCTCCAACTCTCCCTCACGGCCTCGTATCATACAATAAACTCCCAACAACCAACCTCTTCCTTCTATGTCATCCCTTTGTAATCCAAGTTCCAACCCAATGATAAAATTATACAATTCTTTAAACTGTGTGATAAATTGAAACTTTTGCTTAGGTTTCTCTATTTACCTTCCAATATTTAAGATTATAGTGCCACCATGTGGCTCATAGCAATCAGAACTGTTTTTAAATTTTATATGCCCTGATACACTAATGGGGTCTTTTACAAAAGCATGGTAGCATCATTAGCGCACGCTATATGCTAGAGACCATATATGGGCATCTCTAGCATTTAGCCCATGCTTATTTTTAGCGTGCGCTAAAAACGCTAGCATGCCTTTGTAAAAGGCCCACTAAGCTTTTTTCCCTCCATGAAAAAGGAGATAAATCTTTTTGTACATCTGATCCAAAATTTGAATTGAACTGCACATTATACCTCATTCTCTTAATAAGAATTTTAGATTACCCACACAGATAACCATGTGTGATTATATTTTGTGATAAATAAGAGGCTGTCCTAGCCGGGGCAGGCCACTAGATGGCGCTGTTCCCCTAAAAATGTCCAGGATGTCCGGGGTAGGCCACTAGAGGGCGCTAGGAGAATAGATGGAGGTCGCTAGGACCGGGGAGAGTCCTAGGATAGCTACAGGTGCAGGTGGTTATGGGCTGGGTCCTGTTTAGCTATTAACCACTTTATACCCCACCTGAGATGTGAAAAAAAAAAGAGAAGAGAGCTGGTAGCTGAAGAAAGAGAATCCCCCTGGAAAGAACTGGCTAAACCCTATGGACTTGTGGTGGACTGTGTGTTCAAGGAAGAAGTAGGGCTGTATGTCCCAGTACTAAGAAGCAGGCTGCAAAGCCTGGGGTTAGAAGTCCCCAAAGTATTGAGGTCAATGCTGAGCCCAGGAATCTGTGTGGGGAGGCTCAGTGTGAAGATATGTAAATGTATAAAGTATTTAAGCTAGAAGAACTGTGCGCAGGGGCTGGAATAAAGAATTGCCTGAATATGCTGTTGGTAAGACCTGTTTAATTTTGCCTCTGGAGAACCAGGTCACCCTGAGCGTGAAAGGATAACATGCTAATCTGCATACTGAGAACCAGCTCACCCTGAGTGAAAAAGGGACCTAGGAGCTTGAGGTTGGATTGCTCAGGATTCTGGGAAGAGACTGTTTGGAGTCCTGTTCAGGCCTGTGGCCTGTTGGTGAGTGGAAGCAGAAGCTTCATCTTCACAATTTGTAATATACATAATTAACTACTTGAAGAAATTGTTGAAGAATTTGCAATGCTTAATTGTATTAATGTAGAGTATTTCATTATATACACCATTTTTTTGCAATGATAGACTTAGAATTTTTCTAACACACTGTTAATTAGCAACAGAACCACCAAGAATACAAGAAAAATCCTGGGTGAAATAAAAATACCTATCAAATCAGACTATAATGCTTCAGCCCCTGCTTTTCTGGCAATTAGACAGTACTTTGATCTGTTGTTCTGCAGGAAGATTAGGCCTGCACTTACTTTCCTGGGTAATTTTGGGAGGCTATAGAAAATGCACTAGTGAGGCCTATCATATCTGAAAGCAAAAAAAAGGAAGGGAAGTCCTAATTCCACAGAGAAGCAAGAACAACAAACAACGGGTGGAGTAAACACAAGTACAGAAGGTATGCCAAAAAAAAAAAAAAAATCAGCCGCATTATTAAAAGGACCCTGATTTTTCAACAATTAAAATCATTACGTCCAAAGAACAGTAATTTAAAATCACTCACCAGTGAGCCAGGAAACCCTGGTCATCTGGAACAATGTGGCTCTTTCCGAATCCTGAGACCTCTAGGTATCCTTTGAGTCCCACAGAACTTAAGAATCGCTGCATATGTAATTCATTGCGTACAATATTTTTCTTAAGATTAACAACTTCTGGCCACTTGTTAGACTCACCTTCGTCAAATGGTAAGGCATGGTGTAAAAGCTGCTGACCACGATCTTTGGGAAAACTCAGAATGTTTTCCCAGGGCTGAAAGTTCATGTTCCTTCTTCCAAAGCAACAACAGCAAAAAAGGAGGGGAAGTCCAAAACGCCACAGAGAAGCAAGAACAACATACAAGGGGTGGAGTCAGGGGTGTGCTGGTAAATTTTTAACAGGCTTTTTCTCTGGACATAGCCAGCTCTGCAGTTGGAAGGGCTAGAGGTGGCCAGTTGTTAAAGTAGCCATGGAGGGCCCTACTTTAACAACCGGCTCCCAAAATTCTTAAAAACTTAACAACCGGCTCTTGCGAGCCTGCTCCAGCACACCACTGGGTGGAGTAAAAACAAGTACAGAAGGTATGCAAATAAAATCAGCCATTTTATTAAAAGGACCCTGATCTTTCAACAATAAAATCATTAAGTCCAAAGAACACATTTAAAATCAGACGCCACTAATCTAGGAAAACCCGGTTATCAAGGAACAGTTGTGGTTCTTTCAGAATCCTGGGACCTCTAGGTATTCTTGAGTCTGACAGTACTGAAGAAACTCTGTGTACTGTAATTAAGGCTATAATATTTGAAACCAGTCATCTATTCTCTGGAAAGATAGTTGAGGCCCTGTTTACTACGTTGTGCTAGAGGAGCGTTAGTGGTTTTATTTATTGGGATTTATTCACACCTTTATGAAGAGATTCACCCAAGGCGGTGTAGGTACAGTTTAACATCAAACTTACAATTTTGTTAACAGCATAACAATAGTAAAATGAAGTAAAGACATAGAATGAAAGAAGAAACTTGAAAGCAGCAAATTGAGAGAGAATCAAAATATACACATTAAAAAAAAAAAAAAACAGAGATATAATACATTATAAGCATAATAATGATGGACTATCTAACAAGCACACAATTAGAACATTGTAAAAACAAAACTGGAACTCTCACACACCTAATGTTGGAATGTCCACCTCTTGTAACATTTTGGTCAGATGTTTGGGAAAAATTGGAAAAGATTTTTGGTTTCCAAGAATCTTTTTTACCTAAATATGTGATATGGAAATCTGTTTGTATATCATTTCTCTACACGGACAATGATAAGTTATTGTGTGACTTTTTGGTTCCAGTTGCGCTGAAACTGGTCATTTCGCACTGGAAGGATAATTCCCATGTGAATGTGGTGGTGTGGTGGAATTGGATTCTGCTTTATAAAAAAATATGAGCAATCTGCAGTACTCTCCCTGTCTGGACACAAATCAGCTATCCGCAAATGGAAGTCTTTAGACCTTTTCTATCCAATAAGGACTAATTTTAGGGTTAGAACTCAGCACTCTGTACCATATTGTGTGTTTTGTTCTGTTCTGTTGCATTTTCTGTGGTGTATTGTTATGATTTAATAAACTTATTATAAAAAAAAAAAAAAGAAAGGACATTCAAATAACATTTTTTTGGCATCTACACAGTTATGCATGCTAAGCATTAGCGTGTGCTAACCGTGTAGATGCCCATAATATTCCTACGGTCATCTATATGGTTAGGGTGCACTAATTTTTAGCATGCACTAAAAATGTTAGCGCACCTTAGTAAACAGGGCCCGGTCTTCAAAACATTTTTGCAATTAGCGGGCATTTATTAAAATCTGAAACGGTTTTAAATGTGTGTGGACTTTTTTTCCTGGTATTTGGAGTTGATCCTGATTGTCTTTGCCATTTTCAGATGAATAATCAAATATATGTATTTCATATCACATTCATGTAATATACTGTGAGTGTGGGTGCTGTGTATCTCAGTGGGAGGGGGGATAGTGAAGCTATTTAAAGTTGAAATAGCAAGGTAAAATGTTGTTAGATAGCAATATTGTTGGCGACGAGGAGCATTTTTGATATGACATCCAAATGACAAATAAATGTTTATCAGAAAACACTTAAAAAACTGAAGTTCGTAATGGAAGACAAAAACTAAACATTTTCCGATATTCAAAAATAAACTTAAAAAACGTTTTGAAAGAAGACATACTGAAAACTTTCTAGATGTGCAGAGCAGGGGCGTAGCCAGACCTCAGGGGGAGGGGGTCCAGAGCCCGAGGTGGGGGGCACAGTTTTAGCTCATTGCCGACCTCTCCTCCTGCCGTTGCTGACCCTTCCCCGCACCTCACTCACAGAAACAGATCAGCGAACGCGCCAGAGAATGGTGCTGAAGAAGCTTTGGCTGGCGGGGGTTGGGGACCCCCGCCAGCAAAGGTACCTGGCAGCGGTGGGGGAGGGTCAGAGGCGCAGGGGTCGAAAGTAGAGGGGGCCCGGGCTAAATCTGTGGGGGCCCATTCCCCACCTAGCTACGCCCCTGGTGCAGAGAGAAACGTTTCCACCAACTGAAAATACCCGCGCAAAATGTGCAACAGTGGTACTGGTCCCCAATGGGGAAAAACATCCGCGGCAATAGCAGGACATTCCCTCCACATGCAAAACATGTGTATGTACTTCTGCACCTGGAGGAATGTCCTCAGAGTGCCCAGCGATGTCTATGAGAAGGGAACCAAATTTCTCTGTGGAGGAGACAGAGATCCTGGTCCTCCAAATTATGAAATACCACCACCCATCTGCATGGAGATCTATAAGGAGCAGCCTAGAAAGGTGAGTTGTGAAGCATTGCCCCCAGGATCACAGCACCACTCATGTGCAAGCACCATACATAGCAGAGTCACATGCACTGAGGTCCCTTTTTTGTTGCAATACGTTATTGCTTTTCAATAAGAAAGAAAAAATATATTACTGAAATCCGAATGTACAGAATATCTAAAGACAGCTAATAATGGGGCACTCCCTCCACTTAGCATGCAATGCTAAAATTAGGGGCTGCAGATATCTGGGTCCCCTAACACCCCCCCCCCCCCAAGATCCTGGCCCATGCCTACATACTGGGAACATTGGCAGCAGCTCACTAAAGTACATTGAGCCACACCAGGGGCGTAGCTATGTGGGGGCCACGGGGGCATGGGCCCCCACAGATTACGCCCTGGCCCCTTCTACATTGATCCCCTCCCCCTGCCACCGCATCAGGTACTTTGTTTGCTGGCGGGGGTCCCCAATCCCCGCCAGCTGAAGAGTCTTCTTCAGCACCAGAGTCGTCTTCAGCGCCGGTCGACTCCGGCGCCTTTGTTGTGTGATCATCTGTTCTGACGCCGTACGTCCTGCACGGGGCTACATGCACGGTGCAGGACGTAAGGCGTCAGAAACAGATGATCACACAATGAAGGCGCCGGAGTCGACTGCGCTGAAGAAGACTCTTTGGCTGGCTGGGATTGGGGACCCCTGCCAGCAAACAAGGTACCTGATGTGGCGGCGGGGCAGGGGGCGGGCGGGTGGCAGCGATGGTGGCGGGGGGGGGGGGTTGCGGTTGCGGCAGCTGGGGGTCCAAAGTGGTGGGGGGGCGTCGGCGGTGGGGGGAGGCGACTAAACAGTTGCCCCCCACCTCGGGCTCTGCCCCCCCCACCCGCCGAGGCCTGGCTACGCCCCTGTACACAAAGGCATACCTGCTTTACCCCACTGCCCATCCCCACCCCACTTCCCAGCCATAGGCGCCATCTCTGCTGTTGGAAATGCCCATTCTGATATTTTGCATTTTAGTTTTAATTTCTCTAGTATTGTTGTATGCAGAGTCTGACTGCTTGAGGTTTTCAGTTCAGTTTTTTGTCTTTATATTGATCTCTGGTCCCTTGTGATACATTTGTCGCGCCATGTGTTTGTTCACGTGTGACCATGGTGCGGTATTCTGCTAGCATGTGATACCTGTTTAGAGATCATTGGGGCCCTTTTTCAAAGGTGCGCTGAAAATGGCTTGTGGTAGTATAGGTGCATTTTCCAAAAGCTAATATATTCCAATTAATACATTCAGAATAAAATACTTTGTTGTCTGAGCATTTTATTTTTCTGTTCCCTTTGGTCCCAGTGTCCCTTTTCTCTGTCTTTATTTTCTTGTCTTTGCTGTGGTCAGTCCATTTGACATTTCTTCTCCTTCCGTGACCACCATCCTCTTCCTGCATCCTTATCCATCGTAACATCTCCCCTCTGTGTCCCTGTCCTTACCTTCCTCCATTTTCAGCGTATGCCCTCTCAGAGTCCCGACCCAGCCCTTAATTCAGCATTTCCCCTTTGTGTGCGCCTTGCTCAATCCTGCATTTCCCCCTCGTGTCCTTATCCCTCCCCCTCCCCCTGTGATCAGCATTACTCCTCTGTGTCCCTGTTCCTCCCCTATCTCTTCTCTTCTTCCCCCTGGGGCCAGAATCTCTCCCTGTAGCTTCCCAACCCATATCCCACACCCTCCAACTTGGGTCCAGTAACTCTTCCCACCCACATCCCCCTCACAGTTCAATATGTTTCCTTTTGTCTTTCTCTTCCTCCTCTTCTTTCACACACAGAAGTATCTGATGATCTTAAAGTGGCCAAACAGGTAGAACAGGTGATGGCAAAAGCCATAAGGATGCTTGAGTGTACAGAGACAGTAATAGGTAGCAGGAAGGATGCAATAGCGCCTCTGTATCAGTCTTTCATGAGACCTCATTTAAAATACTGTGTACAAATTTGGAGGCCACACTTTAAAAAGACATGTCTGAGTCCATTTCATTTAAGAGGGTGGCTACTATAAAATACGTGAAGGGGCATAATCGAAAGGGATGCTCAAGTTTTGCTGAGGACGTCCTTGCAAAACATCCTGGCGAAGGGGCGGGGAAACCCGTATTATCGAAACAAGATGGACATCCATCTTTTGTTTCGATAATACGACCGGGGACGCCCAAATCTTGATATTTAGGTCGTCCTTAGAGACTAGTCATCTCTAGACTTGGTCATTCTGATTTTCGGCGATAATGGAAACCAAGGACGCCCATCTCAGCAACGACCAAATGCAAGCCCTTTGGTTGTGGGAGGAGCCAGCAATTCATAGTGCACTGCCCCCCCTGACATGCCAGGACACCAACTGGGCACCCTAGGGGGCAGTGCAGTGGACTTCATAAATTGCTCCCAGGTACATAGCTCCCTTACCTTGTGTGCTGAGCTCCCCAACCCCCCCCCACCCAAAACCCACAATCGTACACCACTACTATAGCCATTACAGGTGAAGGGGGGCACCTAGATGTGGTTACAGTGGGTTTGTGGGGTTTTGGAGGGCTCACATTTACCACCACAAGTGTAACAGGTAGGGGGGGATGGGCCTGGGTCCCCTTGCCTGAAGTTCACTGCACCCACTAAAACTGTTCCAGGGACCTGCATACTGCTGTGATGGACCTGAGTATGACATTTGAGGCTGGCACAAAATATTTTTAAAGATGTTTTTTCAGGGTGGGAGGGGGTTAGTGACCACTGGGGAAGTAAGGGGAGGTGATCCACGATTCTCTCCGGTGGTCATCTGGTCAGTTCAGGCACCTTTTTGTGGCTTGGTCGTAAGAAAAACAGGACCAGGTAAAGTTGTCCAAGTGCTTGTCAGGGACCCCCTTTTTTTCCATTATGGGGTCGAGGACGCCCATGAGTTAGGCACGCCCAAGTCCTGCCTTCGCTACACCTCTGACACCCCCCAGTGAACTCTGGTCATCCCCGCGACGGAAAACAGTTGGGGACACCCAAAATCGGCTTTCGATTATGCCGATTTGGGCGACCCTGTGAGAAGGACGCCCATCTTCCGATTTGTGTCAAAAGAGGGACGTCTTTCTCTTTCGAAAATGAGCCTGTTAGTGGTCTTCATCACCAAACCTAGGGGAACAGACTTAAAGATCTCAATATATATACTTTGGAAGAAAGGCAGGATAGGGGAAATGTGAACTTGTGATAGAGACTCATAAAAACCTCGGTGGTATAAGAGGCAGGCTTCAAGGGAACCTCTGGAACCAGGGGAGAATAGGGTGAAAATGAAAGAGGACAGATTCAAGAGTAATCTAAGGAAATACTTCTTTACAGAAAGGCTGGTGGATATGTGGAATAGCCTCCCAGCGGAGGTGGTGGAGTTAAGGACTGTATCCGAATTCAAGAAAGCATGGGACAGGCACAGATGCCCTTACGTTCCCACCGGAAACCTCCGTTCAGAGGACAAATCCCTCCTCTCAGTACCCTTCTCCACCACCGCCAACTCCAGGCTCCGCTCATTCTGCCTTGCCTCACCCCACGCTTGGAACAACCTTCCTGAGCCCTTACACCAAGCCCCCTCCCTGCCCATCTTCAAGTCTTTGCTTAAAGCCCACCTCTTCAATGCTGTGTTCAGCACCTAACTCTTACCGTTCAGTAAATCCAGACTGCCCCAATTTGACTGCCCCTTTCGGACTGACCGTTCACTTGTCTTTTAGATTGTAAGCTCCTTGAGCAGGGACTGTCCCTCTATGTTAAATTGTACAGCGCTGCGTAACCCTAGTAGCGCTTTAGAAATGTTAAGTAGTAGTAGTAGTAGTAGATGATCTCTTAAGGGAGAGGAAAAGATAGTAGAGATTAATAATTTGTACAGATAGGCAGACTGACTAGGTGATTGCCATCATTTTCTCTGTTTCTAAGCTCCTACCTAATTTTTTTCTGAAAACTAAACCCATTTGGCTCCACCTTTCTGGATGATTTTCAAATTCTGTCTTGCTCCCTCTTCCACTTCTCCTACAAACAGTCTGGCTCTTTGTTTTAATCAGTCACAGCATGGCAATTGGTTCCAGGTGCTGTTACTTCACCTGCATTCTGAACCTTAGCTGCGTCTCCCAGATTGCTCCTGCTCAAAAATGAGCTCAATTCCCGCCAGTCGGGACCCTAAAGGACTACATCTCTCAAGGTTATGAACGCACTTCTCTCAGAGTTTTCAAATACTCTGTTCCGTTAATGGCGATTGTCATTGCGGCATAATTTAAGCCACAATGAGCCTGCAAAGAGGTGGGAAAATGTGGGATACAAATGCAGCAAATAAATAAATATACTCTTTGCAGAAGCATAAACGTCAGGGGGAGCAGACCTTTTGTAATATAGGTGACAATGTAAGGCTGATCTGCATAGGCACCATTTCATTCAAAATCCATTTGGGGGAGTGGCCGCTTCAGTGGCGCCCCACCCAGCTATGCCTCTGCCTCTTTGGCACTCCATCTAGCAGTAAAATGACTTCTCCTGTTTGCACATAATAGTAGTGCTCTGTAATGCCATTGACTGTTACACTGTCGACATTTTTTTATTAGCTTCTTTGTGCGCATGTGCGTTCTTTCATTGGCTGTTGTAGTGGATACTACAGTGCACCTAGATGCAGTTCAGTTTGTGCTTGCTACCCGCCATCTGGGTGAGTCTGCGATATATTTTATTTCTATGTGCATTTGATAGTGTTTGTGCAAGTATCTGGCAAGATCAAGCATTGGCACCGTTGTTAGCTGAGGTTTGAAACCACTAAATCTGTTTTTAATTAGTAGTATTGTATATCGGTTTAGACAGTGCATGCTTTGTCCCCTTTTGCTAGTAGGATTGGTTTCACGTGTCCGAAGCTGACTTATCTCTTATTTGTCCTGTTTGTCTGTCTTGATTAGATTGTAAGCTTTGTCAAGCAGGGACTGTCTTCATGTTCGAGTGTACAGCGCTGCATACGTCTAGTAGCGTTACAGAAATGACAAGTAGTAGTCTTTGGGATTCCGGAATCTTGCTACTCTTTAGGATTCTGCACGGAATCTTGCTACTCTTTGTGATTCTGGAATCTTGCTACTCTTTGGGATTCCGGAATCTTACTACTCTTTGTCTTTATCCCTTATTTGTCCTGTTTGTCTGTCTTGATTAGATTGTAACCTTTGTCAAGCAGGGACTGTCTCTTACATATTTAGTGTACAGCACTGCGTATGTCTTAAAGCGCCAGAACCGATATACTCATATTCCGCCAGAACCGATATACTCATATCACCCCTCTCCTCAGGTCACTTCACTGGCTTCCGATCAGATACCGCATTCAATTCAAGCTTCTCCTTCTTACCTACAAATGCACTCAGTCTGCTGCCCCTCACTATCTTTCTACCCTCATCTCCCCTTACGTTCTCGCCCGTAACCTCCGTTCACAGGATAAATCCCTCCTCTCAGTACCCTTCTCCACCACCGCCAACTCCAGGCTCCGCTCATTCTGCCTCGCCTCACCCTATGCTTTGAACAACCTTCCTGAACCCTTACACCAAGCCCCCTCCCTGCCCGTCTTCAAGTCTTTGCTTAAAGCCCACCTCTTCAATGCTGCGTTCGGCACCTAACCCTTACCGTTCAGTGAATCCAGACTGCCCCAATTGACTGCCCCTATCGGACCGACCGTTCACTTGTCTATTAGATTGTAAGCTCTTTGAGCAGGGACTGTCTCTCTTTGTTAAATTGTACAGCGCTGCGTAACCCTAGTAGCGCTCTAGAAATGTTAAGTAGTAGTAGTAGTCAGGGGCGTATCTGCGTGGGGCCTCAGGGGCCTGGGCCCCCGCAGATTTTGCCCTGGCCCCCCCTACCGCCATCAACCCTCCCCCGCTGCCGTTCTTACTTTTGCTGGCGGGGGACCCCAACCCCCGCCAGCCGAGGTCTGCTTCCACCTGCCGCTGCCTTCAAAACTTCTTCTTCAGCCGGCGGGGGACCCCAAACCCCCGCCAGCCGCCCCGCGCTGTTTAAAATTCATCTTCGGCCTCCGTGGCCGTGCTGCTGGGATAGGCGGCGCTGTTGAAATCCACTTCGGAGTCTGACGTCGCAGCACGTACAACGTACAACGACGTCAACTCCGAAGTGGATTTCAACAGCGCCGCCTATCCCAGCAGCACGGCCACGGAGGCCGAAGATGAATTTTAAACAGCGCGGGGCGGCTGGCGGGGGTTTGGGGTCCCCCGCCGGCTGAAGAAGAAGTTTTGAAGGCAGCGGCAGGTGGAAGCAGACCTCGGCTGGCGGGGGTTGGGGTCCCCCGCCAGCAAAAGTAAGAACGGCAGCGGGGGAGGGTTGGCGGCGGGAGGGGGGTGGAGAGACTAAGTCATTGGTGGCGGTGGGGGCTCGGCGGCGGCGGCGGCGGCGGCGGCGGGGGGGGGGCGCGCGCTAAAATGTGCCCCCTCCCTCTGGCTCTGGCCCCCCCTACCGCCGGAGTCCAGATACGCCCCTGGTAGTAGTACTATAGAAATGATAAGTAGTAGTAGATTTGTGTGCTGTGGTACTTTCAGATCATTAACTCACTATTGTTTGGTAAGCTTTGCACTATTTGTCTTTGAGATCTGGGCACCTTTCATTTTCTTTTTTTTATTTATGTATTGATTTTAAACATTGGTTTACAAAGATAAATACCTTTGAGGAAATATTACAGAGCACATGATACACATTAATTCAATAGGTAATATTTTAAATATATAATTCAATTTATTTATTTATTTGCATTTGTATCCCACATTTTCCCACCTATTTGCGGGCTCAGTGTGGCTTACAATACATTGTAAATGATGGAAGTGCTCATTGCTCTAATTAGTCCACACATTGAGATCCAAGGTGTCCTAAGTATTAACCAAGAGGAGTTGGTAATAAATCAAAAAGTAGTAATAGAACAAAAATGTAGGCTTCACTTATTACTTAGACCCATAACTATGAGGGTTGTCCAGATTGCCTCCTGGCCTTTATAAAATCAGAAAGTTGACCAACCTCATAGAAAATATATTTCTTGTCCTTGTGTAATACCAAACATTTGCATGGGAAACGCAATTGAAATCTAGCTTGTAGTACAGTCACATCTTGTCTTAATTCCAGAAACTTCTTTCTACGCATTTGTGTCCACTTAGATACATCAGGAAAGATAAGCATTCTCCCTCCTAAGAAATCTATTGTAGTTCTCTGAAAGTAAAGTTTCAATAAAGCTTCCTTATCTTGGAGGAAGACAAACTTCACAATTAATGTGGATCTCTTTGTTTCCTCTTCAGTGGATTGTTCTAGAAAAGTGGTTAAATCCAAACCCTCTACTTGGTCTTTTGATTGATCTTGAATTCCTTGTTCATGTTCTTGTAACATTTCCTGTTTAACTGGCAAATAGTACATTTTATGAACGGGAGGATACATTTGTTCAGAATACTTAAACTCTTCTCTCAAAAATGTAAGAAACATCTCTTTCGGTGATATTAAGTCATTCAAAGGAAAATTCAGAATTCTTAAATTTTGAGTTCGCAAAGAGTTTTCTAAATTTTCAATTTTTCTCATAGTCATCAATTTCTCTCCAAATATTGGGGTTTGGACTTCACTTAATTTTCTCAACTCTCCATCCATTTTCAGTTGTTTAGCAGAAATAGTCTCTAGTTCAGTTTTCATAGTTTTTATTTGTGTTGCATTATTCAGGGACACAGAAATAAAAGATAGACAGACCTTGTGGAGGCTTTCCAGCGCAGTCCAAATAGTCTCCAGCGAAATCTCGGCCGGTCTGATCAGAGGCTGTGTCCCCAACAATAAAGTTGTTTCAGCTTGTAACACGGTAAGATCTTGCATCGGGACCTCCTCTGCTGCCTGAGAACGCTGGGCTTCCTCCATTTTCTCCCGCGCCTCTTTGGACTTCTCCGGTGTCTGCCTCTCCTTCGGAGACTTAGGTTCCACCTTCTCCGGCACCAATACTCCGGTCGGCTGCGGGAACGGAGGAGTCAAAGGGCCAGCTGGGCTGAGTGAAAAATCACTCTCCAAGCCGGTGCTCTCCCCAGCACCGGCTGCAGAAACACCCGTCGGCGTGGAAGCCAAGAATGCCGAGATCGATGTTTGGCGAAGAGAAGAGGTTTCCACCTTAGGAGGAAGAGGTCCCCTCGATTTCCCCTTTCTCTTCAGCATTCCACAAACATAGAAGGTAAACTTTATCAAAAACTAGTTTAAACAAAAAAAGTTTTTAAGACTGTGTTTGGGAAGCTGTGATCTCAGCATCCTATCTGTCGGCCATCTTAGATCCACCTTTTCATTTTCATTAAGCTACAGACGCTTTTCTCACTAAGTTTTGTGCAACCTGCCAGTCACTCTATGTTCACTGTGGGACTCATTTTCAAAAGAGAAAAACACCCAAAAAGTGTTTTTAGATGTTTTTCTATGATGTCTGTCAGAAGTGCATTCAAATCACAAGGGGGGGTGTCAGGGGTATGTCAAAGGTGGGATCTGGGCGTTCCGAACACTTGGATGTTATTCTGCCATAATGGAACAAAACGAAAACTTCCAAGGCTATAAGTTGGATGTTTTGGTCTAGACCTGTTTTATTAACAAATAAGCAACGCAAGTGACCTAAATGACTAGATGATCACTGGAGGGAATCAGGGATGACCTCCCCTTACTCTCCCAATGGTCACTAACCCTCTCCCACCCCCCCCCCAAAAAAATGTGATTAAAAACATTACCAGCCTCACGTGTTATATTTAGGTATAATAGAGCAGCATGCATGTCCCTGGAAAAGTCTAGTGGTGGGTGCAGTACACTGCAGACACATACCTCCCCCTATCTGTTACACTTGTGGTGGAAACTGTGAGCCCTCCAAAATTCACCAGAAACTCACTGTACCCATACTTAGGTGCCCCCTTCACCCATAAGGGCTACTGTAGTGTTTACAGTTGGGGGGAGTGGGTTTTAGGGAGCTCAGCAGAGATAAGGGAGCAACGGTGAGATGTGTACCTGGAAGCATTTATTTAAAGCAGAGCCGTAGCGAGGGGAGCTGACACCTGGGGCGGGTCGCCGCTGCGCACCCCCCACCGGGTGCAGCACGGCGCACCCTCCTCCTGCTGGAGTGCACCCCCCGGAGCGCATACCTTTCCCCCCCCGGAGCACATACCTGTGGCGAGGGACGGGCGGGAGAGCCGATCCGCCCCGACTGCACGTTGCTGGGGTGTGTCGGCTCCGCGCTGGTTCACTGCTCTCTTTGTCCCGGAACAGGAAGTAACCTGTTCCGGGGCAGAGAGGGCAGTGCACCAGCGCGGAGCCGGCACCCCCCAGCAGCGTGCACCCGGGGCGGACCGCCCCCCGCCCCCCCTTCCTACGCCACTGATTTAAAGTCCATGGCAGTGCCCCAGTGTTCTCCTGGGATCTGTGGGGCCAGTCTACTATGAATGTTGGCTCCTCCTACATCCCAATGGCTTGATTTTGCATGTTTTTCACTTGGAAGTTTTTTTTTTTCAAAAAGAGGCCAAAAGGATAAACGCACAGAGCACAAAAACATCTAGGAAACAGCCATTTTCAACAAAAAAAAAATACATGTTTCTATTTTGAAAATAGCTATATTCCTCATTTGAATTTTAGGCGTATTTAGCAAAATGTCCAAAGTTGCACTTAGACGTCATACAGAAAATGCCCTTCTCTGTGACTATAGTACCAGTTGGTTCATTTTTTATAGAGAAAGGCAGATGCCATTTTCATTACTCTGATTCCAAACTTTGCAAGACATGTTAGTCATTCTTCTTCCACTTTGTTTACATGGCACTAGTTTGTTCATGAGATGTTTCTTTTATTAGTTTTGCCCAGTATCTTATTTCGATCAGTGGTCAATCCAGGTCACCAGTATCTGGCAAGATCCCAGAACAGTAAAACAGATTTTATGCTGTTTATCCTAGAAATAAGCAGTGAATTTTCCCAATTCCATCTTAATAATGACTTATTCTTCCATTCCTTGCAGCAGAATTTACTGTAAATTGGGGTGGGGGTGCTCGTAAGCGTGGACAAAGATGGCTGCTTAGTGCTCAAGCTCCACAGACCCTCGACATTATCCTTCATCATCCGGACTTTTTTTTTTAATTTGAAAGAAGTCTTTATTGTTCAATGAAACATAACATAAAGTGCATTGCACAATCAACAAGCAAGTACTGCTCCATTGTAAATACAAATAATCTACTAATACTTTCTGTACTGTGGTAAATAACAGTTTCACCATCAAATATTAACATCACAGAACTTCAAAATTTTTGTCGATTTTTTTCCTCCCCCCCCCCAGTCTAACAATACCCCCCCCCCCACTACCCACCCACCCTCCTAAAGGACACAGCTGGCCATTGACAATCAACTTGCACTCCAATAATCAACAGGCTAGACTGATAGATCTTCAGAAGGGACATTGTTCCAAACTAATTTCCATTTTCCCATCTGATGTTTGCGCTCAGCCATCAATCTCTCCATTTCACACACATACAGTACCTCAGTTTGCAAAGCCATTTTGTTATTGGGGGAACTCCCTCCCGTCGCCAATGAGAGGCTACGACCACCCTTGCCGTTCCCACCACATGTTTCACCAGGGTCTGTTTACATGTTGCTAAGCCTGCAATCCGAGCAGAGAACAGAAACACCTCAGGAGCCCATGGGATTGTACCTCCCAACCACTTCTGCATCCTAAAGTGGACCGCTCTCCAAAATGCACGGATTTTGATACAACCCCACCATATGTGCCCCATTGTGCCCTTGTGGCCACACCTCCGCCAACACATACCCGAGGAAGACGGAAATATCCTCTGTAAATGAGCAGGTGTAAGGTACCACCTATATAATACTTTCACTGCGTTCTCTTGCAGGGGAACATGTGTCGACACTCCCACCACGCTTCTTTCTATTCTCTCCCATTCAGGCTCTCCCAGGCACATACCCAGTTCCCTTTCCCATCTATTCCTGTGCTCATCACTACAAGGTGTTTGCTTACTTATGATGAGGTATAGGTGACTAGCGTGTGACGCTTCATCACCTCTCGTACCGCTTTAGTCTGGAGAAAATGCGCTAGTTGACGATATGCAAATTCACCTCCCTCTACCCCTGGGTATCTGTCTTTCAAGGCCTGAAAAGACAGCTGTGAGTCCCCATCAAACATTTGGCCCCAGTTTCTCACCCCTGTCTCATACCATTTAGTAACTATCCCCTTGGTGGTACCTGGCAAGAATAAAGGATTAAAAGCTATAGGGGTGCCTCGGATCAATATGCATTGTCTCTTAGGAAAAAACTGTCCCAGTAATAAAGTGTTATAGCTATAGAGGGGCAGGCTCGCTCCTCCAGAATTCTGAAAGACTTCGGTAACCACATAAGTGCGCTCAGCGGCGTCTCGCCCATGGAGTGTTGTTCTTTATGCACCCACTGACGGTCAGGATAATCCTGATGCCATTCGAGTGCCGCTTTCCCTTGCGCTGCTCTATAGTTCCAGGCGAGATTGGGCACACCTAGCCCCCCCCCTTCCGCTCCTTGTATAACAGCGACCCGCGCCAACCTAGGGTGCTTTCCTGCCCAGACGAACCGCACCAATTTATCTTGCAAGGAAGCTATAAATCGCCTGGGCATCATCACAGGCAGCACCTGGAAAAGATAAAGTAGGCGGGGTAGTATGTTCATTTTAAGAATAGCTAT
The DNA here is from genome assembly GCF_901765095.1 of Microcaecilia unicolor. Taxonomy (NCBI): domain Eukaryota; kingdom Metazoa; phylum Chordata; class Amphibia; order Gymnophiona; family Siphonopidae; genus Microcaecilia; species Microcaecilia unicolor. Next base: position 136,606 of record NW_021963173.1, on the reverse strand, counting down.
TCGCCCAAACCAGGATATTCCCAATTCTCCCCAACGCTCTAAATCCTCCGCAATAGTTTTGCCCAAACCCTTATAACTAATTAGCATTAAAGAGTTCCGAGTACTCCCCAGTCAAGTTAACTCCTAAGTACCTAATTTGTTTATGAGCCCATCGGAATGGAGAGGAGATCTTTAGGGTCTCCACCACAGTCTCAGGAAGCGTCACATTCAGGGCCTCTGATTTTGCCATGTTGACTTTGAATCCTGACACGGCAGAATATTCCGCTATTATACTCTCAAGATGTGGAAAGGTGGTTAGAGGCCGTGGTACCAGCAGCAATACATCGTCAGCGAATAGGGCTATTTTAGGGATTCTATCTGCTATTCTGACTCCTGAGATATTAGGATCCGAGCGCAAGCGAGCTGCAAAGGGCTCCATCACCATAGCAAACAACAAGGGTGACAGAGGACACCCCTGCCTGGTACCTCTATACAACGTAAACATCTCGGAATTTCCACCGTTGACCCGGACGCAGGCCCTTGGGGATTCATAAAAGGCCTGAATCCACCTCCTAAACTGCATTCCAAACCCCATAGTTTCCAAAACCTTATGCAAAAAGAGCCAGTGAACCCGGTCAAAGGCTTTTTCCGTGTCGAGGCTTAAAAGACAAAGTGGCTTCTGATTTCGCTTAGCTAGATACCTGATGCCCACCACTCTCCTAATATTGTCCATCGCTTTCCGGTAGGAGACAAAGCCCGCCTGATCAGGATGAATAAGCACTGGGAGAAAAGGGGCCAGCCGGTTTGCCAGTACCTTGGCCAGGATTTTTACATCGGCATTTAAGACCGATATAGGTCGATAGGATCCACATTCACAATGATCCTTACCTGGTTTAGGTAATACCGCTATCCATGCCTCCATCATAGACATTGGCAGGGGCTCCCCTCTCCCCACCTGATTAAACAAATCTGCTAAAAGGGGAGCTAATTCTGGGGCAAACTTCTTATAAAACTCGTTAGGCAGGCCATCCAACCCAGGTGATTTACTCGATGGCAAGATACGAATGGCCTCCTGAATTTCCTTAGGGGTTACCGGTTCATCTAACAATGCCTGCTGATGATGACTCAAAAAGGACAGCTCACTACCTTGTAAATATTGGTCTACTAAGTCCAGAGAGGGGCTAAGTTCTTGGGCATACAGATCTTGGTAGAATTCCCTAAACCGCTTACGTATGTGTTCAGATTTGTCTAAATCCCTCCCTCCTGCTTCACGTATCTTTAAAATGGTCCGCTCAGCTTTTTGCCTACGCATCCTGATGGCTAAGAGGCGCCCCTCCTTATTGGCAAATTCGTACGAGCTCACTCTTGTCTTTGCTTGTAGCAAACTGAGTTGTTCTGAATAAATGGAGTCAAGCAACTCACGTTGTGCAGTAAGCTCCTGCAAGACTCGTGCAGAACCATTAGCCTTATGTTGAGCCTCTAACCGGCGGATACCCTCCATACAACGTGCTATCTGTGCCTTACGGGTCTTGGATTGTTTGCTTGCCAATTGCAGAAAGTAACCCCGAGACACTGCCTTCATGGCATCCCATACCGTGCTAAGCGGGGGCCCTGATTCCAAATTAAACTCAAGATATTCTTTTAGCATTTTTTTGTAGCCTTCCACCGCTTCCCCTGCCTGCAATAGACCAACATTTAATGACCATCTTTTATCCTTATGCTCTGCTCTGATGTTTGGCAAAGTTACCCACACTGGAGCATGGTCCGAGATGGTCATGCTACCTATCCCCGCTGCAGGTCCCCACTCCGCTAGTGTAGCATCTAGGAAAATATAATCGATGCGGGAATAGGAGTTGTGGACTGGTGAATAGAATGTGTAGTCTCGCTCCCTCTGGTGTTTCACCCTCCACAAGTCCAGTGTGCCTAGTGAGAGCGCTAGAGATCTCAAAGCCATTGAATCCCTCTGTCCCTCAATTCTAGGAACTCCTGTACGGTCTAGGTTCGAGTCCATCACAGCATTGAAATCCCCACCAATGACAAGGGAGCCCTGTGCAAAAGTGGCCAAAGAATTTCTAACTCTCTCAAGGAAGTGCGCCGGACCAGTGTTTGGTGCATATATAGATGCAATTGTTAGGTCCACTTGAGCAATTCTGATATGTAAGAAGAGATAACGTCCACCCGGATCCCTCTTTACCTTAATCACCTGTGCCCCAACTGTTCCATGGATTAATATCGCTACTCCCCCCTTTTTAGATTCTGCTGCTGAGGCGTGGTACACCACTGGATACTCTGAATGGGAGAGAAGTCTTTCATGTCTACCCCTCAAATGTGTTTCCTGCAGGAGAGCCACATGTGGCCTAAGCTGTTTCAATTCTTTATGAAACTTCTGTTGTTTCTGTGGCATGTTTAGCCCCTTTACATTATAGGATAGTATCTTTAAATCTGTGCCCATCACTGGTTAATTAATCAGGGCTAGTCTGTAACGTCCTTCCATGGCACCTCTGTACCGTGTCAACCTTGTTCCCAGCCATGTCCTCCCCCCTCCCCATCTAATATCACCACCCCCCACCCGAACCCCCCCCCCTGAAAGCCCCCCCTATCAGTCTCACCACCTGAAAGGCCTATGTCCCTCAAGTGGGAATCGAGGAAGTTACCCACCCACCACATAGTCCCCAGCCCCAAATCCACCCCCCCCCCACTCTTACGAGATCTAAACATTCACTGATTCCCCCTCCTCCCCCACATTTAACCCCCATCCAGTCACCTTATACTTCAATATACATCCTATCCATCATCATTACCGATTCAGTTCTCCCCATGAGTTTTAAGTATATTGCTAAAGGCCTATCCTTCACAGGCTTCACAGTCTGCGGGTCAGAACCGGCACTCACGGCAGCCTGTTAATTTGTTCTCCAAAAGGGAACTCTCTCCGCTCTCCAGATCCTTGAAAACACAGTCTCTGCTTTCCCATCAAACCTGCGCAGTCCAGCTCAACGACTCTGCTTGCTTCTCTTGGGAGATTCTGGAACTCTTTGCCACCGTTGAAGCTTTGCCCTCGTGGCGGGCGCCACTGCTCCAGGTGGGGCTTTCGCGGGCACAAGGTCAGCAGCGTACAAGGCCTCCCAAGCCTCCTGTAGAGTTTGCACCCGGTGCTTAGTGCCCTTCAGTGTAAAGTTCAGAGAAAAAGGGAATCCCCATCTATACTGTATCTGATGTTTATTCAGGGACTCCAACGCTGGTCTCATCTGCCTTCTTAACTGGAGGGTATATTGCGGGAGGTCTTGATAAACCTGGATCTGAGCTCCACCATATTCCAAGGTCTTTGTCTTTCTGGCAGATGCCAAGACCCTTTCCTTGATCTCATATTTATGGAACTTCACAATGATATCACGCGATTGTTGCATCTTTCGCGCCCCCACTGCTCTGTGTGCTCTATCCAACTCACACCGGAGTTCTCCTTCCTCGGGGCCCAGCAAGGTGGAACAAAGAGTTTGCACTATCTCCGCCACGTTTTCTGTTTCGCCACCCTCAGGGATGCCACGGAAGCGAAGATTATTCCGCCGTCCCCGGTTCTCAAGGTCATCTAATTTGTACTCCAAGTGTGCATTTTTATGTTCCATCTCTTGTAGCAGAGTGGCATGTTTATTTAAGGTTTCGGCGTGTTCATCTATTTTCAGTTCTGCCTCCTCCACTCTGCCTCCCAGTTCCCTGAGGTCGGCGCTGAGCGTGTCCATCCACTCCAGTATTTCATCTTTGGATTGTTTAATCTCCATCTGAATATTGGAGAGAAACTTGCGGAGTTCGCTGGTCATACCTTTTTTTGAAGGGGGGGCTCGCGCTTCAGACATGGACAACGCTGAGTCCGAGTCCGACAGGGAGGCACGCTCAGGAGATTCGCGGTGCTTCGCGGCCTTGCTCGCCATGCTTTTCTCCGCCTTGTCCACTTCTTTTTTCCGAGTAGAAGCGGTTTTACTCATTTTGTCAGCTGTTTAGAGGAGGAATCCGCTAGCTGTTGCTTAGCCTTTCTCCCATTAGATCGCTATTTTACCCGATAGTTCAGTGGTGGGTGAGGGAGCTATGAAGCTAGACGACCATGCTTCCCAGTGATGTCACTTCCTCCCATCATCCGGACTTTTAACCTGCATTTTCTTTACCATCCATGAGCTCTCTTTCTTCCTGATGGCTTCCTCAAAAAAATCAGAAGCAAGATCTTGCTTCCCAACACAGACAGGGAGTGAAACGCACCAATATTTAGCCTCCCTCACTGAGCAAACTGGACTCCTGTAAAACCGAAGAGATGTCCCTTCACAGTGTTATGCAGGAGATCCTTCACATAAAGGACATACTCAAAGAGAATTTGGACACTCTTACCAACATCAAAAGAGATATGGCTGATCTCAAACAGGAGATGTCCTCTTTAACACTAAAAGTGGAGGCTCAATGTGCACGAGGTGCAGCTTCAGGCCCTCCCAAAACTATTCTGTTACACTGCTATTGGAGCATGAAATTGACCTGAGCAATCGCTCCCTCCGGTGCAATTTCTGCATCCTTGGCTTACTGGAGTGTCCCGATATGGTCTCCTTCCTTTCCAAATGGATAACTCAGATGCTCCATCTTCAATTTACGCAGTCACAGAAGAGAGGGTTATACAGCATACAAGCATACAGTACAGACAAAAAAGCAACAATGGGCCTTCAAGAAAGAGATAATAGCTGTCCTTTATTGTGAAAAAGACCTGACACGGGCCGTGTTTCGGCGCACAAGCGCCTGACTCAGGGGTCAGAATATATCTTCACAGTATATAAGAAGGAGTTTCCAGACAATCGAACTGAATTGCCAGCTGATGCTGAGCGTTCATTCAATCAAGCGAGACGCTGCTTGATTGAATGAACGCTCAGCATCAGCTGGCAATTATCTGGAGCAACAAGACATTGATTTTATGGACTCTAACTCAGGTAACTTATCATCCACCTAGTGACTTTTCTCCTGCAGCTCATGAGGATTTCTCCTCTCCATTACAATGAAGCATATTCCATTAGTTTCTTTTGCTCAACCTTTATTCTAACTTTGATTATCAATAGCCATGTAACATATGGGTAAATCTCTTGATATGATGCTTATGAACAATTTGATATTATTGTGTTGTTCTTGTTCACAAGATTGTCTACGGAGAGGCCCCAACCTATATGTTTAGCCTTATCGACTTCCCGCCCACTTTCCTAACTGCAGGAACTTGAGATATGAGCTGCTCTTTGCCTCGTCGTTCAGCTACACATGCCCCCATTTCTGGAATGCTCTACCATCACAGTTAAAGGAGACAGCCGAACACAGCCTATTCAAGAAATCTCTAAAGACTTACCTGTGTAATCGTTCTTGCTCCACTCCTGCTTGATCCCTTGAATTCCCTTATTCCTCTCCCCTGTTGACCCCCCTCTCTTCCCCACCTCTACTCTTTACTCCATCTTGCATATGACTTATTGTATTGTACAAATTTTGAACGTGATGTGTTCTTTAAGAGGGAGCCAGATCCTTTTTTCATTACAATCCCCCACCTCTTCTTCTCCTCAGTGGTGATTGAACTGTAAATTCCCCTCAGCCCTGATTTTGTTGCAAAGATTAAACAATCCATAGTAGATTATTCTCACTTTAACAGCCCTGATGACACATCTCTCCCCTCATAGTGGGGCACCTTAAAGGCTTACACCAGAGGGTCCATTATATCTCTAACTGGCAGAAGAAACAAAAATCTGAGCTATCAAATATTGAGAATGACATAAGAAGATTAGAGTTTGATTACATTAAAAACCCCTCACCTTACACCTTCACTTCTATTACTAAATTAAGACACAAATATAATACCATTTTTAGTTCACTAGCCAACCAAGAACTAGCCAATATGCAGAAAACAACAAGGCCGGCTGTCTTTTAGCTGAGTTTTTAAAGGGTAAAAGGATCAAAGCCCGGGTTGTGTCTCTTAAGTCTCAAAACAATAGTTCACTCTACTAACTCAAATTCAACAATTTTATCAATTTCTATACACTTCTGAATCAACAGTCTCAATACATGATATTGATAGTTTTCTTGATGAACATATACATCTCACAATTTCTGACAAGTAGGCCTCCCAATGAGCAGCTCCCATTACAATTAAAGAAATTCAATAGGCTATCAAATCCCTTCTGTTAAGTAAGACCCCTGGCCAAGATGGCTTTAATGCTGAGTATTATAACTGTATTTCAGAAACGATTGCTCCTCTTCTCCTTACACTATATACAAAACTGATTGCTAGTTGGGATATTGGGGTACTTACAGAGGCACAGATAATCGTAATCCCCAGGTGGGAGAGACCCTTGTATGGTCTCCAATTACAGACCTTTATCTCTCATAAACATCGACAGCAAGATATATGCCAAAATCACGGGTTTTCGTTGGTGTAAATGAATGTTGGCGCTAAAATATCAACTAAGAATATTCTATAATAGGTGCCGATTATAGAATATGCTAAGTCGGCATCAATTTCAGAGCTGAATTTTTAGGCGCTATATATAGAATCTCCTCCATATTGGCAAAAATATTAAAATTACCCAAACACTTAGAGGTAAATTTCCCAGATTTCATAAATGACCATTACGCTTATACCCGTAGTCAAAGCAGCCTTTGGTTTTCTTCCATCAATGACCACCTAACACTTCCTTGGTTAAAACTAGAATGTACACTATCCTCCCAATATCCTCTCAATATTCTGGCACACATGATTATTCTTAAATCCCTTAAACAGTGCTTAGTTCTATCGTTCTCAGTTCAGGCCTTCTGTAAAATTTGCCAAAATCCAAAAAATACAATTCTCACCTTGTCATATGGAATAATACTGACATCTTGATAGATTGCAAACTCATTTCATGGTCAACCTGGCAGTCATGTGGCATTTGGTATATTAAACAACTCCTTCATAAAGGCTCCTTTAAGACCCTTAATCAATTGATAACCAAATTTAATCTACTTACCTCTCAAATTCTATTCTTGGATTCAGCTTCAACATGTACTCACAGTCTGCTATGTCTGATACTTGCTTACTAGATAGATTTATTACTAGGAGTAGCCTAGTGGTTAGTGCAGTGGGCTGATAACCTGTGTTCAATTCCCACTGCAGCCCCTTGTGACTCTGGGCAAGTCACTTAAACCTCCATTGCCCCAGGTACAAAAAAAAACCTACCATATATATAATATGTAAACTGTTTAGTCTGTAACCCACAGAAAGGCAGTATATCAAGTCCTGTCTCCTTTCCCTTAAAATTATTTTGGCCCTTCAGAGCCTCTCTTTTTTTTTTATAAAACTTTCCAAGTTAGTAAGAGGCACTTTTGTCTGAGTATACAAGTATGGGAACAAGACTTAAAAGAAATTATCCCTACAGAAGCACTTTCTGGTCTCGAGGTCCATGATTCTCTGCCTCAATCACTCAATCTCTGTATTTCATGCAGCACAGCCTTTTGGAACCCGAGGAAATGTAAACTTACGGGTATATTGCTAAATCTGATAAATGCTGATCTTGCAGTAAAAGCACAGGTACACTAGTTCACATGTCATGTTAACTTAGGTATCTTGTGGTCTGAAGTTTGGGACAAAATCTTTCTCATTTTACAATTTGATGAAACTCTACATGTTAAACGTGATTTGGAAATCATGTGTTTTTGTGTATCCTCTTACTGATGATAAATTCTTAACTGATGTTCTCATTTCTGTAGCACTAAAATTAGTTATCAGTCACTGGAAAGATAACTCTGTCTTCGATATGTGGTAGAACTGGATCATCTTATAAAGGAAAGAAAATTTTGGAATTCCATTCTCCTTGCTTCAGCAGAAAACATTGTAACTGGAAAAATGTGATTTATAGCTCTCTCCTTTATAATGTTTCTCTTTACCCCCAGGATATCTGACTTTCAACTGGCGATATCTTTTAGCTATCACTTTTGTTTAGTCAGTTTTTTTTTTACAAAGCAGTGGTAAGCCCAATGCACAGGGCACTTTTTCCCGCAGCTTAGTAAAAGGACCACTCAATCATCAGCCTAGGATACTCATGTGACACCCATGTTCTTGTTTTCTGATGTTCAAGCTTTATTACATTTGTTGCGTATTATGCATATAAAAATTCAATTAGCATATTTTGAAAAAAAAAAAAGGAATTCAGTTGCGCCTAATTCCTGTTTTTGGCATGACAACTCCAACACTCAGTTGCCTATAGCAGTGATTTTCAACCAGTGCAGAATTTTATAAACTCTTAAGTGAAGAAATGGCAGATACTTTGACTAATGTGTTCAATAAGATGGTGGACATGAAATAGATACCTACATATCTTAATGAGGCTCAAATTGTTGTCTTGCCAAAACTAGGCCAAGTCCCTGAGATAGCAGAATCATACCACCTGATATCACTTCTTAATTATGAGGTTAAGCTCATGGCTAAAATCATGGTGAATCAACTGGTGAAAATCCTGTCTTTGGTAATGCTTAACTCGAAGGTGGATTTTGTAAAAGGTACATCTCTAAAAACCTTGTTTTTACTCTTTCTGGGAGTGCTAGGACTGGGGGGCACACAGTGGGGCTACAGAGTGATGAATTTGGGGCGAGTTGGAGAGGGTATTTCTTCACTCAGTGTTGCCAGAGAGTGTGGTGAGGGCGGTTAGCTTTGCTTCTTAAAAGAGGGGTCCGGGAGCCATTTTTGAAGTTGACTTGGGTAGGGTCCACTGCTTCTTTCTAGGGTGGGCAGCGTGGGATGTGTTGTGCTGTTTTGGGATGTTGCCGGGTGCTTGTGTCCTGGGTTGGCCGCTGTTGGAGGTGGGTTGCTGGGCTTGGTGGTCCTTCAGTCTGTCCTGGTGTGGCAGCGTTTATGTTCTTATGACTCAAATATAAACTGAGATCCCCATTTTTTTGTCCAAAATCCTCATATATTCAAAGTAGTAAATTTAAAACGAATCTGAGAAAATTTTTCTTCACTCAACATGCAATTAAACTCTGGAATTTGCTTTCAGAGGATGTAGTAAAAACAGTTAGTGTAGCGGGGTTTAGAAAAGGTTTGGATGGCTTCCTAAAGGAAAAGTCCATAGACCATTATTAAAATGGCCTTGGGGAAAATCTACTGCTTATTTCTAGAATGAGCAGCATAAAATGTATTCTACTGTTTTGGGATCTTGCCAGATACTTGTGACCTGGATTGGCCACTGTTGGAAACAAGATGCTTGGCTTGATGGACCTTTGGTCTGTCCCAGTATGACAGCACTTACGTACTTATCTCATAGCACACTGCCAAGGCACAAAAATTGTCAAGGCACACCATCAGTTTTTTAAGAATATATATTTTATTGTTTAACAAATTAGTATTAAGATTGTGTTTAAAGCTCAATAATTAAGGGCGCTACCAATTAGCATGCGCTGAATGCTGTGAAGGCCATTCCATTGCTATGGGCTTCGTCGCATTTGCCACGTCAGAATCGCTAGTGCAGCTTTGTAAAAAGGAGCCCTACATTTTTAATGATTGAGCTATCTTTATAGTTGAATACTTTTATTGAAAACACAAGTTGACAAAAGGGTAACAATACATTTCAAAGATAATGAAGACAGCTATGAGCAACACATATTCAAAAACAATAATTTTAAAGTGAATACCTCCTCCTCCCCACCAACGACAGTGCTGGTGGTGATCACATCCTTTCAATGTATCCAATCTGTTGGCCTAAATTCCTTCGACTCCCACCAGACACACATTTACAGAAATCTACCCCCGTAATGACAAAGTAATGAGATCATTGCGAATAAACAATCTGAATGTCACACAATTTTCACTATGTAATCTGTTTAAAATTTGTGATAACAAGCAAACTGTCACAGGAACATACACATGAAAACCATGGACTCACAATAATTGAGCCAATTAATGTATGGTCATATTAAAGCAGATTTAGGATGAAGGTTCCATTAACTTCCTCATGGTATCTGGTTACACAAATTGGGGAATTTTGCCTGACTGTTTTTCCCGGTGGTGGCAGAGGAAGGCAATAATGCAGACAGGCTGCTCGCACTATTCGGAACCCTCTCTCTCTGATGCTTCTCGCCTATGAGGAAGCAGGAAGTTACATCAGAGAGAAGACTCATGGGTTGGTACTAGCAAGCTGTCTGAATTTCTGACCGCTGCCGCTAACTGCTACAGAAGAAATCTTATAATGCTGGGTTGCTGGTTGTGAATGGGAGAACAGTGATAGAAAACTCTCACAGCACACCTGGAGAGCAGTCACAGCACATTGATGTGCCATGGCACACCGGACTATAGAGATTTCACTTAATAGGTCTTCAGAGCTACCTTAAATTTCTTATTTTGGTCAAGCTTTTCTAGAGAGACCTTGAATGTGCTCTGTAGCAAGGCACTGCCAGGCTAAGTTTCATTGGGCTTGTGACCTTCAGCAACATGTTTTGTCTTGTGTTAAATCTCTGTATGTGTTAAATACAAAAAGTTGTAACATAACATCAGTACTACAGTGGGTAGGGGAGGGGGAAAGTAATTGTCAAAAAGTTTGATGACTGCCTTTACTGTTATAGCTTTATTTAAATGTATGTCTTGACTTTGGAACTTCTGTTTATTCGCTGGTGGATTTGTTACCATTGCCTTGTCATCAATAAAAATAGTTGAATCATAAATCTCTGTGTGTTACCTGCCCTCCTTTTGTTATCTTACTTTTTTTGGTGATAATTTGCTAATGGAACTAATGTAACCTAGGTCAACTTTTAATTGTTTCACACCTTTTCATCATATCTTCTACTTCTTTACCACCGTTATTATTTGTAAACCATTTTTGATTTAAGTTTTGATTTAGAGGTACATCAAAGATGAAATGTGATACCATTTATTGCCTATTTATATTCATTAACTTTTTAATCGCTAATTATTCACTCTGCAACTTCAGTTCCCCGCACACCCAGTACCTAAAGAACTAATTTCATAATATGAATCTCTTACTACAATAAAAGGCAAGAGGGAATCTGTGACAGCAGAAGGGAATTTTGATCTAAAATCATTTGTTGGAATGTGACTAGAAAAAAAAAACACCCTGTACAATGTACTCCTATTTCCGATTAGGGCTGAAGAGTTATGACTATGCACTGCGGATTCTCTTAACAAAACAATATATTACTTTCCTCTCTGGTTTCGCATAGTGCTCCCGTCGGTTTCAACACTCCTTACTCAGGCCCGCCTTACACTTACTCACCACGAAAAGATTGCAAATTTGAGAAACCTTCACAAGTTAAAAAAAGAAAAAAAATCCCAGCTCTGTCAAAGAAGGGCCAGTTCTTATCAGACAAGGAACAGCGAGGAGGAGGAGGAGGAAGCGAATTCTTCTGGCACGGGACGCACTGGAGTCCCCTCCCCCTGCGTCGGGATGTTTTGGTATCGCCTTCCCCGCACTGCCATGTTGCATTGTGCCGCCTGAGTGCGGAGAGAGAGAGAGCGCAGCGAAAGCAGAACGGAAGCCCGGCGCGCGGGGGTGACTCCGGCGCGAGCAGCAGCAGCAGCAACAGCGTGTGAACGCGCGTGCTGACGCGCCTCAGCCCCGGCCTGCTGCGAGAGCGAGGCCGCAGCAGCAACTGCCGCCGCCGTGATTCATGTCGCTGAGCTCTCCCGGGCCGTGAGGGGCAGGAAAGTGAACGGGGGAGACGGAGTGAAGTCGGCGGCGCCACGCGAACCGGCGAGCGAAAGAGAAAAGGAAAAAAAAAAAAAAAAGCCGGCGCAATGAGCAACAACCAGCAGCAGCAACCGCCGCCGCCGCAGAGGCGAATGGCAAACGTCGGCTCCTTGCTGCTCACCCCGCAGGAGAACGAGAGTCTCTTCAACTTGCTGGGCAAGAAATGCGTTGTAAGTTCCACCCGGCTCCGTCTTCTGAGCTTTCTTTCCCGCCGAGTTTTAGAAGTAGTAGGAAAAGTAGTCCAAGTAGTATCCTGCCTTTTTTTTTGTTGTTTTTGTGGCCCAGTCGCCGGGATGGTCCCGGCCTCGACTGGCCAGTTCCGCTCTTTTCCTGCCTTTTTCCTCCTTCAGGTGGTTGTCGCTGCAGGACGAGTTTCCCTCATGTAGGCCTTTGCCGGTCAGCCAGGGCAATGTCACAACCTCTCCTTCTTCTCCCCTAACTTCATGTTTGTTTCTACCGATAGAGAGAGCCGCTCCCCCCGGCCTCTCGTGGGTTAACTTTGTATTTCTACTTATACGTGGGGGTTCCACCCCCCCCTTCTGTTAAATAATATATACGAGTGCTATCAAAACAGTTGTTGAGGTACACTGGAGAAGGAAAAAAAACAACTGGGTAGCTCTTGTTGAGGGACCGAGGTGTGAAATTTATGGATGACAAGTCTGCTGCTGTGAATGGGAGTGAGAGAGCTGCTAGAGAAGATGTGGAGTAGGTCAGGTGGGGCTGCTTTGGGCAAAGAATCTGGAGGTCAGGAAGTACGATGACTTGAGGTGCTTTTTGGATGTCGGAACATTTATTTAGTTAGTTTCGTTTGGAACGCGCCTGGCTTCGCTCTTTCTCCAGAACTTTTTTAAATGGATGGATTTCTTAGATATATATATTTTTTTAATATTATCAATAGAAATCAAACAAAATAAAACATGGAAAAGAAAATGATACCTTTTTTATTGGACATAACTTAATACATCTTATTTTCTTTTCCATGTTTTATTTTGTTTGATTTTCTATTGATAACCTTAAGAGTGGACTAACACGGCTACCACACCTCTCTACATGTAGAACCCCAAAGAATAGCAAGATTCCGGAATGCTAAAGAGTGACAAGATTCCACATCAGAATTTCAAAGAGTAGCAACGTTCCATGTAGAACCCGATCTGACAAAGAAGGGCAACCTTCGAAAGCTAATCAAGAAATGTATTAAGTTATGCCCAATAAAAAAGGTATCATCTTATTTTCTTTCCCATGTTTTATTTTGTTTGATTTCTATTGATAACCTTAAGAGTGGACTAACACGGCTACCACACTCCTCTTTTTTTTTTAATATGAAATTTTGTATTATGATGTAAACCGTTCTGTTTTGTGAATGCAATTTGAAACGGTATAGGAAATAGATAAACGATAACTGGCTTCTGACCCTTTGAGGATTATTTGCACTATTTTCCAATGCCTTATTTTAGCCGTGTCGTGCTGGAGGGAAGTCGGGTTCTGTATTTTGGGGGTGATCATGAAACGCGCTTTCAATGGTTAACTGCAGCGGAGAGAGCAGAGAATAGGATTTCCTCCCGTTTTTGCTGAAACTTCATCTCGGGTTAGCGAAAGGCAATTTATTTCTTTTCTCACTACCTGAAACCCAGAGAAGTTACTCGCTCTTATGCTGCGTTGCTTCTAAAACGGAAGTTGCCAGAAACGTACAGTGCTTTCCAACTCGCTCCCCCCCCCTTCCTTTAGGCTGGGCGTTAGAGTGATGGGTTGACCAGCATTCTTGTGTTCACATAATGAGTTGTTTAAGCATGTCGCACTGCATGATTGCAATATTTTCTAGCAGAACGTGTTTGTAGGCATGGGAAGTCCGAGACACCTGCAGGTTAAAAAAAAAAAAAAAAAAAGGTTCTCACCTTGACATCTATTCGCCTTCTTCCTCTCGCATTCGATTTGGTAATATTACTTCCGCAAAGTGGTTTCGGTTGCTCGGGAGAAGTCGGATCCTCTCAGTACTACCTTAGAAACGGAGCGCTGTTCTGTTTTAACTGCCGTTGCTACTTTCGGTATGGGGCGTGCCTCCAGCTGATGTGCTTTATTTTCTCTGCTGGGTCGCTCCCCCACAGGATGTGCTGGATTAGACTAAATGTTACCTTTCTGGCTGGGAACGAGTGCTCCATTTTGAAGTGATTAGGTGCTGAAGCTGAGAGGATCCAGCCCTGCTTGGGAATGAGTGCTAGATCCGTGTGGAGCCAGCCCTTCTGGTGGAGTTGAGTGCTGGATCCAAGAGGCTCCAGCCCTTCACATAAGAATGAGTGCAGGGGTCAGGAGCATCCAGCTCTTCTGAATGGAAAGAGTGTCAGTCAGGGTGGAGTCATCCATCAAGAGGAGAATGAGTGCTGGATCCAGGTGTATACTACCCATCTGAGCAGAGTGATTGCTGGATCTGGGTAGATCTAGCACTTCAGAGGATAGTGAATGCTGCATCCAGGTGGATATAGCACTTTGTTGGAGGATGAGTGCTGGATCTGAGTGGATCCAGTCCTTCAGTTTGGATTAGATAGTGGCACTCCCCTCCAGTCCTGCCCCCTTCATCTCCACAATGTGTCTACTCCCTTCCCAACAATGTATAAATGTTTCTTCCTCTCCCTATACCCCACTGTTTATAAATGTTCTCTTTTCTCCTCTATGGAATCTAATTTTTATCCAGCTTATGCCCTCTCTCTCTCGTTATGTTGCCGCCCCGTGCAGGATCCACGTTTCCACTAACCATTAGATTTTCCCTCTCCCTGCAGCATCAAACGCAACTGAAAATTGAGAACCTAGGCACACTGTTCTGTTTTGATTGACGCTGATGCTTTCAGAATGCGATTAGTCCCTGTGCTGACCTGTTGGTCACGATCACTTTCTGCGGGGTTCTGCTCTCATAGGAAGAGAACATCGTGTCGGAGGGATGGGACCTGCCAGAGAAGAACGGAACATGTCGACACTGGGGTTCCCTGCATACCGAAAGCATCAGTGGCAGTCAAAACAAAACAGTGATTCATTTTTAAGGTTGTGCTCTGAGGATCCCGTCTTTTACCAAGACCCTCGTTTGTTTAAAAATTGATTAGGTTGTTAATTGGGAATGTCATATTTTGGATGATAGGTTGATTAGTCACATAGATGGACTTATCTGACTTTTGTGACACAAGGAACACATTTCAGAGGTGACATCATGAGGGCGAGGGCTGGTAGTGGTAACCATGGATTTCATTGATATTGTCTATGTATGATGGGGTGGAAGAAGATGAAATAGGAAAAGTAGGAGAATAAGACAGCAAGTAAGCCATACCCTCTATCTCTGAAATTCAACAAAAATAACTTATACCCCCAAAGCGAGTAAATTGTTATCAAAGTGGTCTACCGTTAAGATGTATTATTTATTACTAAAATGCTTCTTGATGAGTTTTCCTTTTTACTGAAAAGCTCTTCTCACCTTCTCACACTGTTTGGCTACCACCATTATAGTAGCTTATTTTGAACAAGACTGCATTTAGATTGATTGGACTAATCATAAAGCACACTCCCCAAGGCTTGTAGAATTTTGCAACGCTGTGTACTATATCACTTTAGTTTTTCACTTTTTGTACACAAATCTGGGAAACTGATGGTGCAAGAATTTGAATGAGCAGGTGCTTTCATTATTGTTTCTTAGTGATCAAAATGTCAGCTGAGAACTTGATGGTTTTGAAATTGTCCCGATACTTTGCAAATGTTCAGTTATTTTTTTTTAGAGAGTCTTATCTGATGAGTTCTGATATTAGGACTTAAGCAAATGCTTACAGGAAGCTAAAATATTTTGTATAGGCTGTGAAAATATGCTGAATTTCTTTACCTTTTGTGGGCTGTTTGTGGAAATGTTTAAGAATTCATTCAGAGGAGACTTTCCATTTGTCCAGGCTTAAATACAAATGTATGCACAGAACAGACAAAGTGCATGGAGGACCAACCACCAAAGGCATATCAAACTCTTCTGTACTCCAAAAAGGAGTGGTGCTTTCCAAACTTGTTGTAAGGTGCTTGTATATAAGATGGTGCCATTTAAGTCACATTGCTTAATAGATTTCTTTGTGAAGTCTCTTAAAATGTAAGTGTACTTCAGCAAATACAGAAAGCACATTTTTTAAACTTGCTATTTGTCTTAATGTTAACATTTAAGCATTGTTCCTGTTAGAAGTTTTAATCACAGCTATTTGTTAAATACCATCAGTATCTTAATTCAAAACCTCATTTTTTCATCACTGGCTCCCTAGTGGTCACTAAAAAGTTGTCAAGATTTCTAAAAATCAGATTCCACTTACTTTCTTATAGTAAACTTGTAAATGTTGCAGATTCCAGCCAGTTCCATTCTTCAGCAGCTCTAATGATCACTCGGAGGGCAGCATGTAATCAGTGGTAGAAATATCTTTTAGGTTTTAGCAAACATTTTTCCTTACTCTTTTCTTGCCTTTTTAATTTTTTCATAGCAAGTTTATTTCGTTTATTTTGCTCTCTTTTATTGGAATGCATTACCAAAAGCCGTGAAAACAGCTTATGATCACCTAAACTTCCGGAAATCATTAAAAACTAACCTGTTCAAAAAGGCATACCCTACCGACCCAACTTAAATGCCTGTACCCTGCAACACAACAAAACCAAAGCTCATAATGGACATATAATAACTCTTCCTCTCTACGATTCTCTTCCTCTCTATGATTCCCTAATGTGTCTGTACACACAAACCTTATTCTACCACATTACTGTATTTGTTCATACCGGAATTGGCAAACGCCTTTACGGTACTATGTAAGCCACATTGAGCCTGCAAATCTGTTCATTGGATAAAGCACTCTAGTAGTGGCCTAGTGGTTAGAGCACCGGTCTTGCAATCCAGAGGTGGCCGGTTCAAATCCCACTGCTGCTCCTTGAAACCTTGGGCAAGTCACTTAACCCTCCATTGCCTCAGGTACAAACTTAGATTGTGAGCTCTCCTGGGACAGAGAAATATCCAGTGTACCTGAATGTAACTCACCTTGAGCTACTACTGAAAAAGGTGTGAGCAAAATCTAAATAAATAGGTGGGAAAATGTGGGATACAAGTGTAACAAACAAATAAAAAATTTACTGTTTTTTTTCCCTGCTTGTTTTAGAAACCAGATGACTTGGCTTCATATAAGCAATCCAAATTTATAAGGAGCAGTGGTATAAGTAACAGACAAAACCATAGAGTTTGGTTGGATGAAAATAAGGATAGTTAAGCTCCAATGTGAGCAGAGATTAAAAAGCAATTTATCAAAGCTGTTCATAGAATATTTGTGCTTTGCAGATATTTATAAAAGAAATTTGAGAATGGCTGTTTAGTCATAAGTAGAAGGAACTTTCAAAATTATTTAACACTAAGGGGTATGTATGTTTACTATGGTGCATTAGCATTTTTAACACACCTTTAAAGTTAAGGCACGTTAAACGCTAATGTACCAATATATTCTTATTGGTGCATTAGCGTTTAACGTGTGTTAAAATGCTAACGCGCCTATAGCGCACCTTAGTAAACATACCCCTAAGACCACTAATTGAAATAAAGTTAATACGACACACAGAAGATATCCTATAGTGCTTAAAATTTCTCTAGTATTGCTGCTTTCATGCATTTCAAAAATGAAAGTAATATTTTCAATTGATGCACAGTTATTTGATGCCTGAAATTTTGAAGCATTTGTTACACAGTACACAAGTGGATATGGATTTTTGAACAGCTAAATTGAATTGTGCCTGTTGGGCTTTGCTTTAAAAGTAAAAGCATTTAAAGCAATCCTAGCAATGAGGAAAGGATAGTGAATGAATAGCACAACTTACAAATACAGGCAGTGGATGCAGGGGCTCCATCACATGTCTGGATTAAGTTTCTGGCATGTCCCGACAGTGAAGAGGGAATTAAGTCAGTGAGTGACTCTGTAGAGTCTGAGTATTGTTGTTCTGAGTATTGTTGTACAAAGGGAACGTGGACAGACTAGTTGGATATTACCATCATATTCTATATATCTGAATAGCAGTGTACTGTTATTTTTGCTGATATGTAAGTATTTGTATGCTAAAGTTAATAAGGACTAATGGTGCTGTGGTTTTGAGGACCCCTCCCCTTTTTCCTGATAGCGCAATCTGCAGCTAATTTGTGTAAACATAACTGCCCCTTGTGCATCTGCACTCTGTTGCTTGCAGTTTGCCGCAGGTATTTTGAAGAAAGTGGTTATTCCAAGTGATTGTGTGCAACTGCCTTCTTCAGAATTTGACACAATGGACTAGAAAACAGTTGATGCATAGATATACAGTCTTAAAAAAATTGTTTCTAAACAAAAATTATATTACTATAAAATTTATGTAAGCATGCATCATGACTGGCCTTTTGAAAGGAAACAAATTCTCATATTTAAAGCTGATTGATAAAACTAGAAAGATTTCTAAAGTTTAGTTCCCTGGTTATGAAGCCTTTTGTGTCTATTAACATCTGAGATTTACACTAAAGAACAATTAAATCAAAGTTTTAGTAGGGAAAGAAAAAAAAAAGAAAACCTGCTTGAAGCAGTTTACAACAGCACATTTCCCTTTGGGCATCTCTACTGTGCCCTTGCTCCAATTCCACCGGAGACAACGGAGTCCCAACTCCAACAAAGGAGGTGGAGGCACTGGCAGGAACATAGTTGTCTGCTGTTTCTCCCACTCAAACTGCTCCAGAAACAATTTACTGGTCTAATTCAGATTTCTGGACTCTGTGCTGTGTAGCGTATGGCTTCCCTGCCCGTCACCCCCCTCCCCCAATTTTTAGGAAGACAGCATAAGCAGCAACAGTTAAGGGGGATCATGGGCACTTCTCCTGGTCCCCAGTTCAGATCACTGTAGAATTGGAAATGGAGGGCTATTGCCAGATCCTTGACTGTGAGTCACTTGGGTAAGAGCCTTGGCCATGCTTTTGTGGCCTGCATCCTTGTATGTATGGACAAACAGATGGATGTTCTCTCAACAAACTCTTTGCTTGTGCAGTGTGCCTAAAGAAAGGAATATAAGTCGGGGTTTGATTACTCTTTGTGCCAGGTTAGCATGGTGATCAGAACATTGACTGTGACACAAGATTTACTTCACTTCCTTCAGCTGCTGGTGCAGCAGTTATGTATTCTGGCTTGACATTATGCAGCATTCAGTGAATTTGAGCTGTGTGTTACCTGAACTTCTGTGTTGGTCTCATGTTCTCAAGTCTTGTGAAACTAGCACAGGAATTCAGGCAGTGTATGGCTTAAACTAATTGAGAGCTGTGTAGTGTCGGACTCATAGTAACATAGTAGATGACGACGGAGAAAGACCTGTATGGTCCATCCAGTCTGCCCAACAAGATAAACTCATATGTGCTACTTTATGTGTATACTAGCCGTTAAGCCCGTAAAAACGGGCGGGTATTGGAATGTTTTTTTCCCCAAGGCCCCCCTCCCGTTGCAGCTGCAAAGCCCCTGCCATCCTCCTTCCCTGCCAGCTCCAAGGCCCCCTCTGTCCCTCCCTCCCAGCTCCAAGGCTCCAGTCCTCCCCCCTTCCCAGCTGCAAGGCCCCCTGCCCTCCCCCCCAGCTCCCAAGGCCCCCTTCCCTCCCTCCCAGTTCAAAGGCCCCCTGCTCTCCCTCACAACTGTAAGGGGCCCCATTCCCTCACAACTGTAAGGGCCCCCCTGCCCTCCCTCCCAGCTCCAAGGATCCAGTCCTCCCCCCTTCCCAGCTGCAAGGCCCCCTGCCTGCCCGCCCTCCCTCCCTCCCAGTTCCAAGGCCCCAGGCCCTCCCCCCAGCTCCCAAGGCCCCCTGCCCTCCCTCCCTCCCAGTTCCAAGGCCCCAGGCCCTCCCCCCCAGCTCCCAAGGCCCCCTTCCCTCCCGCCCTCCCAGTTCCAAGGCCCCCTGCTCTCCCTCACAACTGTAACAGCCCCCCTGCCTTCCAGCTCCAAGGCTCCAGTCCTCCCCCCTTCCCAGCTGCAAGGCCCCCCCGCCCTCCCTCCCAGTTCCAAGGCCCCAGGCCCCCCCAGCTCCCAAGGCCCCCCAGCTCCCTCCCTCCCAGTTCCAAGGCCCCCTGCTCTCCCTCACAACTGTAAGGGCCCCCCTGCCCTCCCTCCCAGCTCCAAGGCTCCAGTCCTCCCCCCATCCCAGCTGCAAGTCCCCCCGCCCTCCCTCCCTCCCACCCAGTTCCAAGGCCCCAGGCCCCCCCAGTTCCCAAGGCCCCCTTCCCTCCCTCCCAGTTCCAAGGCCCCAGGCCCCCCCAGCTCCCCAGGCCCCCTTCCTTCCCTCCCTCCCTCCCTCCCTCCCAGCTCCAAGGCCCCCCTCCTTCTGAGACGTCCCATGTCCCCTCCCCCCCCCAAGGTAGCCGCTACCGCCCCCCCCACGCCGGAGTCGCCACCACCCCCCCCTTCACCCGGCCCGGGCCCTCTCTTCGTTATTCAACTTACAGCAGCGCCGAAACAGCAGCAAGCAGTAGCTCCCGTTGGCCTTCCTTCACTGCCTGTGCCTCGCCCTCGTGTGACGTCACGTCGGCGAGGGCGGGGCACAGGCAGGGAAGGAAGGCCGACGGGAGCTGAAGCTGAGCTGCTTGCTGCTGTTTCGGCGCTGCTGTAAGTTCAATAACGAAGAGAGGGCCCGGGCCCGGTGAAGGGGGGGTGGTGGCGACTCCGGGGGTGGGGGGGCGGTAGCGGCTACCTTGGGGGGGGGGAGCGGTAGCGACGTCAGCGGTTCCCTCCCTCCCCTTCAGCGCAGTTTCCCTCTCTGTCCCGCCCCCCTTCCCCGTCATCACGTCTTGACGCGGGGGCGGGACAGAGAGGGAAGTCTCTACTGCGCATTTGCAGGTGAGTCGGTCACTTGCCATTTATAGGTTTGATCTGACTTTGATTTGTATCTGCCATTTTTAGGGCACAGACCGTAGAAGTCTGCTCAGCACTAGCCCCGCCTCCCACCACCGGCTCTGCCCAACAAGATAAACTCATATGTGCTACTTTATGTGTATATCTGACTTTGATTTGTATCTGCCATTTTTAGGGCACAGACCGTAGAAGTCTGCTCAGCACTAGCCCCGCCTCCCACCACCGGCTCTGCCACCCAATCTCAGCTAAGCTTCTGAGGATCCATTCCTTCTGAACAGGATTCCTTTGTTTATCCGACGTATTTTTGAATTCCGTTACCGTTTTCATCTCCACCACCTCCCGCAGGAGGGCATTCGATGATACCATTCAGCGATCATTGTCTCTTTTTTTTTTTTTTTTAAATTCTTTATATTTCATATTAAATTCCAAGAAGACATCTTGTACAGAAAAAAGAAGATGATATTCACAATATTTATAAACAAATAAACTAAATTACTAGTAACAGTTTACAACCCTCTTATGTTAGTCCACAAATGGGAGAGAGAAACAAGGCACAATATAAAGTAATAATAGTATTTAAGTATTTAAACTCTAACAGAAGGCCTGAAAGGAAGTACACAGGATTATAATCTTAACTAAGGAGTCGACGTCGGGACCGTTTCTGAGTTTAAATGTGGGGTAATTACTTTCTTAGATTCTAAGAATGAATTTAAATGCTGGGCATAAAAAAAAATATATTTTACTGAATTCAGCTTCACTACACATTTACAGGGGAAATTCAACCAAAATAATCCTCCCATCTGAAATACAGTGGGACATAGTTTAAGGACATTTTGACGTCTCTTTTGTGTTACTTTGGAAATGTCTGGGTATATTCTTACTTGGTAATTCAAAAAAGTTTCTTTCCTATGTCTGAAGTCTGGTTGCAGCACAAATGTTACAATAAGAGTTCGGGGTTCCAAACCCACATTGTCAGCTTCTATTATTTGTGAAATATTCAAAGTCTAAATTACAGGTTCACTTCCTTCAGATTCAGGTTGTCCATCTATAATTGATCTTTTATATGGCTGTAAATAGTAAATATTAGATATTGGTGGACAAGACTGTTCTGGAATCTTTAAGATATTGAGCATATACTTTTTAAAAGTCAGCAATGGAGCCACCATTTCTTGTCTAGGAAAATTTATTACACGTAGAGCCTTTGATCTTTGTTGTTTTTCTAGATTTTCCACTTTAGTCTGTAGCCATTTATTTTCTTTTATAATACCTATTTGTATCTGCTGAGATATTTTAATATCTTTGACATTTTCTTCAGTTTTTTCTTCTATAGCTTTAATTTGTTTTTCCATTTTTAAAATGGTTTCATTGGGAACTTGTATTTTCTGGGATAATAATGACAATTTCTGAGAAAAGGACGTTTCCAAAGTCAAAAGTGCTTCCCAAATCGTTTCAAGGGTAATGGTTGAAGGTTTAGGCAAAAGTGAAGACTTACTAAGTGCTGCTGAAGAAATCTCAGGAGCTTCGAAAGTTTTTCCTCTCCACCTCATTAGGTTTTCCTTCAGAGACGCCGTCACCATGCTGCACTGCCCTTCTCCATCGGGGCAATCGGCGCTCGATTGCAGGAGTCTGACCCGACTGCAGCAACCACTTCCCCCACTTCGGGAGGTGTAGAATTCTGCACAGACGCTTCCTGCACGAACGCTGGCATTGGAGGCGGATGCCTCAGCTCGGGGCTAAGTGTGGTGTTTGCTTCTTGTTGTGGAAACGTTTCTCCTTTCTCCATTTTCACAATCAGCGAAGAGTCAGAGCCTCCATGTATTCCTGGCACAACGAAGCGATCCATGGCCCCGATTAAAGGTGAGGAAGACACTGCAGGGCTTGGCCTTTGCCTTCCTCTCCGTTTAGGCATTCTTTAATTAAATGTAGAAAAAAGGAATAAGACGGGCTTAGGAGTTGCTTCGTCTCACTCCCTTCAGGTTGCCATCTTGAAACTCACCTCAGCGATCACTGTCTCAGCGTAGCCAGCAAGGTAAAGAAGTGGCTGGCAGAGGGAGAAAGCTGAGTTAGATAGGTGGCTAGCTCATAGAGAAGAGAGGAATGACTGGCAAGGAATTTGGGGGAGGAGTGGATGAATGGCTAGGGGAGTAAAGAGAGATTACTGGCTTCTGGAGTGGTGGTGGGGTTGGGGTTTGAGAGTTGAGGTAGAGAGGTGTGGTAGCCGTTATCAATAGAAATCAAAATAAAACATGGAAAAGAAAATAAGATGATACCTTTTTTATTGGACATAACTTAATACATTTCTTGATTAGCTTTCGAAGGTTGCCCTTCTTCGTCAGAGTTGAGGTAGGAAGACTGATGAGGACAAGGCAATTGAGTGTGAGAGAGAGAGTCTAATGAAGGATCCAGATCATGATGAGAGCTGGGAAGAGGAAGTAGTCACCTAATGGTAGCAGCCCCTTAAGAGCAGCACATCATTCTCTAGATGATGGGATGAGATTGAAAGGACTGATTTACTAAGCTTTTTTTTCTTTCCCCATAGTAACAGAAAAAGACTTTAGCTAAAGCTGAATAAATCAGGCCCTACAGGAGTTGTGGGGAACCCAGTGTGTTAGTCTTTCTCCTTCCTTCATCCGCTACTCTTCAACTTTGGTGGGAGTGTGGGGGGAAAAGAGTGAGAGAACATTCAGCCACCAGCCTATATATCTAGATAAAATATTTCAAAGCCTGATTTAAACAAAACAAAAAAATGGTGGAAGTTTTCTGTTAATGAACTAACCTTTTAAGGGTGTTTTTACTTTTTCACTCTTTTTCTTTGGCTATCCAACTGAATCATATCTGGCCTTTGCAGCATTAGTCTGATTTGTCCATTTTCAAATTTGATGTTTCTTATTTTACTATATTTTTCCCATGTGTCAAATTTTTCTGTTATGTAAATTTTTGGAGAGTTATTTTGCTTAGAGACACAGAAATAGACAGAGACATTATTGATCTCTTTTGTAGCATTCTTTCCAACTGCTGTTGGTTGAAAACAATAAGAAAGGGGTTGATGCAGAAAGCCACACGGTTTATCTACGTACCCCATGACTGAGTGCTTGGCTCCTACCCCAAAATACTGTGGTGGATGCAGTAATCAATGAGTACTCAAATTACTGATGTATTAAAAAGTGCATACTGCCTGAAAAAACTGTGCATACTGCAGCAGCAATCTGCAACTCATTGCTAAATGCAGGGCTGTGGAGTTGGCACTGGTAAAAATGAAGCCACAAAATCATAAGTTTTTATTTTGAAGCTATTGGTCCTAATTGTGTACATATTTCTGTAATTGATCAAATTTCTCTTAGATTACTATACATAGTAGGAGTCAGACAGTAGAAAAATAGAGGAATCTAAGTTGAAGGTTTGGTGTACCGACTCCAGAGCATAGGCTAAATGTCCTCCTTCCTGTCAGTGTGTGAGCAGTGATTGGCTCAAGCACTGACAGAAAAGGGGACTTAAAAAAAAAAAACTTGCCAGGTATTCATCCCCCCACCTCCCCACCCAGCACACAAACCAAAGCCCTGGTAGTCCAACAACCCCCCTCCCTATCCCTAAACATTGAAAAATACATCTCTTATAGTTCAGTCAACATAAAAAAAAAAAACAACAACACATCCCTTATAGTTTAGTGTATTCCCTTCCCTGGACTCCACCCACCTGAAAAAGTGGAAAGGCAGGAGTGATACCCACATACTCTTGCCTCTGCTGCAAGTATCATTCAAAAATGGCAGCTCCTGACCTCTAGCGGTGTATTTTGACACACTACTAGGGGGGGTCAGTCTACCAAATAATGCAATAACGTTGCCTTATTTGGTAGGTTGCCCCTGGAGGTGCATTGGGATGCTCTTCTAGGAGTCAGCCTACCCAATATGGTAAACATTTCCTTATTTGATAGATTGACCTCTAGCAGTACATCAGAATGCACTGACACTTTGAATAATAGCAGCACTGGAGGCAGGAGTGAGTGGGTGGGTAGAGTCCAGGAGGTTTGGAGAGGGGAGGGGTGTTCATGAGACTACCAGGAATGCATTTTTTAATGTTGGGGAAGGAGAAATTAGATCTTACCTGCTAATTTGCTTTCCTTTAGTCCCTCCGGACCGGACCAGGATTGGACTGATGGGTTGTGCTCGCCTACCAGCAGGTGGAGACTGAGAAAAACTCTGACTCTAGAGAGCCAATAGGAGCCCTGGCCATGTGACCTTAGCCTCAGTATTTGAATAACAAAGCAGGAAAGAAAGAAAGAAAGACCATCTGTGCCGTATGGAATCCTAGCAGCCACAAAGCACTCGGCAATGCCAAGTATCAGAGCTCACCAACAACTCTTACCAGAGAAGTAGTATGGCCCGATTTGTATTACTGCTCACCAGCAACTCTCACCAGAGAAGTGGTATGGCTCCCTTGTCTTACAGCTCACCAGCAACTCTCACCAGAGAAGTGGTATGGCTCACTTGTCTTATAGCTCACCAGCAACTCTCACCAGAGAAGTGGTATGGCTCACTTGTCTTATAGCTCACCAGCAACTCTCACCAGAGAAGTGGTATTGCTTACTTAAAGTTTCACATATGTATACTAGCATGGCTTACTTAAAGGTTCACATATATATATACCAGCAATTGGGTACCCAGCAACTCTCACCAGAGAAGTGGTATGTCCCTTTTGTAGGAAAGCTCACCAGCAACTCCTACCAGAGAAGTGGTATGGCTCACTTGAATTAGAACTCACCAGCAACTCTCAGCACAGAAGTGCTAAGGACCTCAAAGTTCTATACATATATAGATATATAAACATATACATACATATATAGATATATAAATACATACATACACATATATTCCAGCAACTGAACCCACCAGCAACTCCGACCAGAGACGTGGCATGGTCCACTTAAAGTCCTATATATGTACAAGCGTCTTTGTTTTTCTTTTTTTTTTCTTTTTTTTTTTTTAATACCCCGTTGAAAAAGTGACAAAATATGGGAGGGGCCTGGTCCGGTCCGGAGGGACTAAAGGAAAGCAAATTAGCAGGTAAGATCTAATTTCTCCTTCCTTAGCGTCCCTCCGGACCGGACCAGGATTGGACTGATGGGAAGTACCAAAGCAGTAACCTTAAGGGAGGGACCCTTTCAAACCCCTAAGCATCTCCGAGTTGCATAGATCACCTCCTGGCGACAATGAACATGTAGAGTGTATATCAATCAAAAGAGAATGAAGATAAGCTCAAAATGGCACCGTACAAAATGTGCATCTAGTGCACCAATAATCGCTGTGCGAAGGAAAGAACCCCGCTTCTCAAGATGGAGCATATGTTAACACTCTCAGGAAATGGTCCCCCAGTGAGTAGACAAATAGAAGGTATGAATTCCTTAATACGTCGAGATATAGTGAGGCCGAAACAACGGCAACCTTACCTTGACTAGAAGTACCAAAAGGAAGGAACAAATAGCTTGTAACAGCTCTCTAAATATATAAGATCTGTTTTAATATATAAAGCATATATAAAGCATATAATTTCCTGTGATCTTGAACGCCAGTAGAAGAGTCCAGACCAGTAAGAAAAAAGTGATTGGAAAAGATGAAAAATGGGAAACTACGGTAGAGTGAAAAAGAAATACCCAGGTAAAGAAGTACCTCTTACCTAGACGTACTAGCTGATTGGAAAAAAAGAAAACGTTGAGAGAAACTTGCAGTCCTGACCCTGCTAGCTGAAGCCATGGCTACTAACAACAGTGTCTGAAAGGAGAAAGAAACCTTAAAGGAAACAAGATGATTTTGAATTATCGTGCGAAGAATAACAACACCCTGTCCCTCTGACAATGTCACTAAGGCACAGAGGCTAAAAGCTGAGAAGAGAATACTGCAACTACAAAAGATGCCATCCTGCTTAGCAAGGCTGAATGCCTGTCCCAGACTGAGAGCATGCACCAGCCTGAGCAAGAGAGAAACAAAGAGGCCGGACTGGTGAAGAGAGAAGGTCCTCTAGAGAAAAACAGAAAACCCCCTCGGCTCCATAAAAAGTCACGATGACAACCTAAAAGGCAGTCTGGTATATCTGCAAGGATAAATATCTAAGCGAAATGCCCGACCTGAAGAAAAGGCCCCCATGCCAGAAGGGGATGGCATGCTTCAGGGCTGGTCAGATGGTAGATCCATACAAATGACTCCCCTTGAATAAAACAGACATCAGCCATGAAATAAACCAAACGTCAGTGCGGATGTGAACCCACCTAGGAGGCAGGACGACTAGAGTCAGAGTGAGAACCGAAGCTGGGCCTCCCGGATGACATCTCACTGCACTGTTCGCTAGATTACCCCTTAGGCAGCTTACAGAGAAAAGTGAAAACATGCAAAAATAAAATGACATACATGTCAATCGTGTAAAGGGGGGCACATGCAAGCCCTGTAAAGAAACAGAAAGGATGTACCTTCAATACACAAGAAGACCAGAGACCTACCAAGGGCCTCAATATGTAGCCTAAGAAGGCAACAGACCTACCAGGAGACCGCAGACCATTCTGAAAGAACATAAGCTAGAAACAGTCCTGCCAGAGAGCAGGATTGAGTCTTTGAAGTAACCTAAGATGATAACAGTCCTATGAGAGTCCAGAAAGAGCATTCCGGACTAACATAACATGGCAACAATGCTGACCAAAGACAGAGTGCTCAGAATCAAACGCTAGCCCTCAGGGATACCTCCTTGCTCCGAGAGCGACTGACAGTCCCCTAGTTTCAATGTATAGAGACCACATGGTAATCCTGAAAGCAAACCGAATGCCAAGAGCCAAGAAGGAAAAAATTAAGTTGCAAAGTAAAGAGACCACATGGTAGTCCTGGAAGTAACAACCAAATGCCTGGAGGAATGTCCTACTCAACTAATGCCGAAAAGAAGAGCAGCAGTCTCGGGGAAAAAAACAAAAGGGAAGCTGCAAATGCTTCAGAACACTCAAAAGATAAAGAGCACGGGAGTGCAGCTCATGAGACTGCAAAAGGCAATTGCCCAGGGAAAAAACCTTGCAACTATGTCGCACGTAACCCCAAAATATTGTGGAGACTGCAAAATATTTAGACGACTCTTTACCACCAGTACTAGGCATCCTGAGAAGCATAAAAATTGCACTTCTCGGTCTGCGACTTGCTGACTTGTCGACAAGAGGTTTTTTTTTTGTTTTGTTTTGTTTTGTTTTTATTTTTAAATAGCTAGCTGACTCGCCATGAGAGAAAAATCTCCCCTTTTCTGAGGGGTAGCATAACTATGATGAACTTTTAGAGACTGGAAAACAGTGTTGTGAAGGGACATTATTGCGCATTGTGAGCTGGTCACCCTTCCAGGACCCAGCCCGGGCGGACCCTGCTTAGCTTCCTTCACACCGGGCTCTATCCTTCTCAGAAACTCTCCTAAGAGAAATATGCAGAAAAGTTTGTATCAAAAAATGTGCTGCACGAAGCTTCACTATGGATCGAAGGCTTTCATGAAAAAGACTTGAGACTTTGAGAGCGCTCTTGACAGCATTTAGAATTGACATAGGAGGAAGGAAAATTCCTTCTTAGGAACTAGGTTCTTGTGATAAAGATTTGAGACATTGAAAGTGCGCATGACGGCAGTGAGATTCCAAATAGGAGGAAGGGAGATCCATTCTTAGGAACTAGAAATTAAAATTGCATTCGGAAGAATCAAGAGAGAAAATGGTCTAAGATCCAAGAGTCTATGTAGGGAGACCCCTACTTCACATGCCTTGCCGTGAGAGCGATAGAGAAAGGAGGCAAAATGAAAAGCATAACCATCTAAAAATAAAACCGCAAGAACTCCTGGACAGAGGAAATAAGAAAATGACTGTCATGTAAGAGTAGCCTGCAACTATGATTTCATGACACAAAGTTAAACAGGTGAGAGTGGCATGTACCTATGACAACATCCTTACTGCCCCCATGCCTGTGGAAGAACAAACGTATAGCTGACATATAGGAAATATCCTGGAATGGAAAGCAACCTTTCGAAAAATGCTATAACAAAAAAAAAACACAACTCTGAACTACCTTCCAACAGTCACATTGGAGCAGACTCTGTGGGTGCTTGAGCACCCCCAATATTGAGAAAAACTCATGTATATGTCCAAGGAGGGGTCATTTCCATTGGACTTAGCACCCCCAATAATTTTGAAAAGTTGGCTCCTAGCCCACAGACAAACGCCACCCGAGATTATAAAGAAACAAACATCAAACAGGCTGGCCACGTGATGAATATATAGTGGGACATAGACATACAGGAGTCCAAGATAGAGAAAGAAATTGCTAAAACTTGGACCTGCACCCAGTTCTGTAGCCCACCTTTTGATGCTGCTTTTAACTCCTAACCCTTATTCACTCTGTTCAGAACCCTTATTTTAAACCTGCTCACTTTAAAATCTCCTTATCTCTTGTTTGTTTTGTCTGACCTAATGAGATTGTAAGATCTGAGGAGCAGGGACTGTCTCTTCATATTCAAGTGTACAGCGCTGCGTTTTTCTAGTAGCGCTTTAGAAATGATAAATAGTAGTAGTAGCAGCTTCAGAGACTGTAGTGCTATTAGGCTACAGCAACCAGCTACTCAACATTAAAAACATAAAAAGCAAAGAAATGACCCCCCTAAAGAACATAGGCGACTCCTGAGAAAGATCAGCCCCAAACGGCCCGAAGACGGCGAAAGAGAAAAGTCCCGACGCACCCCCCAGCGGCGCACAATATTTACAGGAGCCGGAAGAGGAGATCCCCGACGCTAGCATACAGCGCGTCTCAGCTTCTCGGACATGACGGTAACGCGCGTACCCGATTCGCGCCAAAATCTCTTTTTTTTTTTTTTTTTTAAGCCCTGCTCCGCCGAACAAACCGCTAAGGGAAGAACACAAACGGCAGTGCTAAATAAAATACAGCTCAACTCAAAGAGGGCTGAAAACAAAATGCTGCCGCTTACTCTTTTTTTTTATTTATTTATTTATTTTTTACACAGCTGACTCACAGCATTCCCATGCAATCAAACATAGCTGTCTGCTCATTCAGTCAGTGGGGACAAGTTGTCTTTAAATTTTTTTTTTTTTTTTTTTTTTAACACCTAAACTCCTCCAAATTACTGCTGCCTTTTTTTTTTTTTTTAACCAGCTAGATAATATAGACACCTAAAACAGCAACCAGAGCTGCCTGCTCGTTAAAGTAATGGGGAAAACTCCACTGAAGAGTAATAGAACAACACATAGCTGTCTGCTGGTTAGAAGCCGGGGGATGTAGCTTGCTCCTTAAAATGCTTATAAGATTTAACTTTCTATAGTGGCTGCCTCTCCCAAAGACATACACCTTTCTAAACAAAGGGTAGTCCTTCCCAGCTATGTATGGGAGATGGGGAGGAAGGGGGGAGGGACCCGGAGACATCCGAGTTTGACACCCCCAGAGGCTGTAAAAGAAAGGAAAAGAAGTCCCTAACTGACCAGCGTCTAACAGAGAATTCCTAGGCACAGAAGAAGAGGTAGCAATGTTGTTCTTATTGTAAACCTCTAAAAGAGAAAGAGAGAGACTAATGGGCTCGCTTCCTACCTGCTGGGAGACTGAGAAAATACTGAGGCTAAGGTCACATGGCCAGGGCTCCTATTGGCTCTCTAGAGTCAGAGTTTTTCTCAGTCTCCACCTGCTGGTAGGCGAGCACAACCCATCAGTCCAATCCTGGTCCGGTCCGGAGGGACGCTAAGGAATGGGGAGGTGCTGGACTACCAGGGATCTATTTTTTGTGGTGGAGGTAGGGGAGGGGGGGGGGGGGGGGATAGTCATTCAGTCCTCTCAACTAAACCGTCTACACTGCCTGAGACCTGGTGGTAAATTTCTCACATTTTGCTCATGGTCTTCTCAAAAAACTTCTGTGCATTGTGAGGGATTAACTAATAACCCCCTTATCATACATTTGATGTCTACCACATGTGTTAATTGTGGCGCAGAACTTCTTTCCGTATCGTGCGGCTAGTAGTGTGCATATAGATTGCTCATTGACAAAGTGCTTCTGCCACTGAAAGATTCTCTTTTCTGTAAGTGGAATGCAGTGCTAAAACAAATGACCTGTGATTAATCAGCTACTCTTGAATGGTCAGTGCTTCTAGTCACATCAGTGCTTGGAAAAATGTTTCCATTAGGACCAGAGCAAAAATCCTTTTAAGCAAAATATGTATATATGATACAGTAGACAGTTGCATTAGTATATTCAGAGATCCTTTTACTAGGCTGTGGTAAAAGGGGGGCCTGCACTAGCGTTGTATGTGTTTGATGCACGCTGAGGCCCCCTTTTACTGTAGCGGGTAAAAGACTGTCTTCCTTAGTCTCGGCAGCAGATGAATACAGGAACTGGTGGGTTGCATTTGCCTACCAGCAGGTGGAGATAGAGAACACTGAAGTGAAAGCGGTGACCCTGGACGTCCAGCTCCTCATCTCTTCAGTGTATCTCTATCTCCAGCAGGTGGTGGACGGATTCCTTCCAGCTCCTGAATTCTGCTTTGGAGTCTCCTGTGCATTTGGCCAGTTGAACGGTGGGGTGTGTGGCTGATGTTGCCACCTTTTGAGGACATACTTGGTCTCCAGGTCCCTGTCCTACCCCAACCTCCCCTGCTCTCTGAGTGCTCCTGGGGGTACTGTTCCTGAGCTGGCTTGTCTTCCTTATATGTAAAACAAACAAACAAAAACCCTTATAACACTACAGCTTCCAGCGGGCATTAAAAAAAAAAAAAAGTCAGGTAGAATCTGTTTGGTGCTGCCGTGCTATGGGAGTGCCGTTTGGGCTCCCTCAGAGAGCCGCTGTCACCTTCGGGGATCTCCTTTGCTGCCTTGGTGAGTGATTTAATTTTTTGTCGGTTCTTGGGCTATGGTGGCGGAAGTTGTAAAAAGGTGTTCCCGCTGCGGGTCCCGCTGTCCTGCTGCAGGAGCATGCATTGCTTAATGTTTTAATGGTCTCAGCGGTGCCGGTGGGGCGCTTGGAGCCGAGGGAGAGCCTTCCCGAGTGACGGAGATGGACGCGTGCCATTACAGCAGTGGCTGAAGTGGCTGAGGATCCCACGCCTTTTTTGGGGAACTCTCATGCACTTCTGGTTCGGTGAACTGGATTGGAATCTGGTTGACTGACAGGTGGCAGAGGGTGGTGGTGGTAAATAAATCCGCTCGGAGGAAGGGAAGGTGAGCAGTGGAGTGCCTCTGGTTAGTGCTGGGGCCAGTTCTGTTTAGTATATGTGCGAGAGACATTGCTGAAGGGTTAGAGGGAAACGTTTGCCTTTTTGCGGCTGACACAAAGATACCCCGGAGGGAGTAGAAACCATGAAAAGAGATCTCCAAAAATTAGAAGAATAGTCAAAGGTCTAGCAGTTAAAATTTAATGCCAATAAGTGCAGAGTGATGCACTTGGATGCAAAAATACAAAAGAGATGCCCCAGATTGGAGGGGACAGATTGGTAAGCTTGGCTCAGGAGGGGGACCTTGGGGCGATGGTGTCAAGGATCTCAAGATAAGAAAAACAATGTAATAAGGAGGTGGCTGCAGCCAGAAGGATGCTAGGCTGCATAGAGAGGGGTATAACTAGCAGAAGAAAGGAGATGTTGATGCCCCTGTGCAAGTCATTGGTGAGGCCCCAGTTGGAGTATTGTGTTCAGTTTTTGAGGCCGTATCTTGCTAAAGATGTAAAAAGACTTGAAGTAGTTCAAAGAAAAAATGATGAAAATGTTATGGTGTTTGCGTAATGAGACTTGCTGACTTGAACATGTATACACTGGAGGAATGGAGAAACGTGTGATATGATACAGACATTCAAATATTTGAAAGGTATTAATCCCAAACAAACCTTTTCCAGAGACAGGAAGGTGGTAGAACCTAGAGGACATGAATTGAGGTTGAAGGGGAGCTGATTTGAGAATAATGTCAGGAAATATTTTTTCACTGAGAAGGGTGGTAGATACCTGGAATGCCCTCCCGCGACAGGTGGTGCAGATAAAAACGGTAATGGAATTTAAAAATGCATGGGATAAACACGTCCTGTTTAGAAGGAATGGATCCAAAGAAGCTTGGTGGAGATTAGGTGGTAACACCGATAATTGGGAAGCAAAAGCCAGTGCTGGGCAGACTTCTACCGACTGTGCCCTGAAAATGGCAAGAACAAATCAAGATCAGGTAGGCATATGAAGTATCATCACATCTTATATAATGAGTTTATCTTGGGAAGACTGGATGGACTGTACAGGCCTTTATCTGCCATCATCTACTATGTTACTGACTGGTGCTGTTAGTACCACAACAGCTGCTACCGCGTTCATTCTTTTCGATAAGTGAAAGGAGGAGGAAGTAGAGGTCTGTTATTTTGTTTTCATATGTGGTCGTGAGTTTTTAAGCGTTTAAAATGTGGCCATATTGGATAAAAATTTGGGAAGCACTAAATTAAAGATTGCTCTTCTTCACTCGCCCAGTTGACTTCTTTTCTCCTTTATAGCTTTGCAAATTTCTGCAGAAGTTAAGCTACATAAATGGTGAGATGTCGGGTTGTATTATTTTGTCTGATTCAAACTACAGTACTTCAGGTTAGGTTTAACTGAGGTTTGAGAATAGAGAGTTGCACTGGGACAGAAATCTTACCCATCCCCGCCCGTCCCTGCTGGAATCTTACCCATCCCCACCCATCCCCGCAAAAATTTAAACCATCCCAACCCGTCCCCGCAAGAATTTAACCCATCCCCACCCATCCCCGTAAGAATTTAGCCCATCCCCACCCATCCCCATAAGAATTTAATAGTACATAAAAGAAAGTTCCAGTCAGCTCCCTCAGTCTCTCTCTGGATTTGAGCCACAGCACTGTAGGCAAGGAAGGAACGGAAGTTGAAACTTGGAACACTCTGGTGCGCACATGTAAGATTTGTCTCTGATTCACTGGCAGTGTGTGCTGAGAGGTCGCCACATGCACGCGCCAGTAGGTCAGGTGACATCTGATTCTCGTGCCTGTGTCAGAGCTGAGGTCTGTGCACCAGCCTGGGAGCAAAGAGGATTAATAGTAACATAGTAAGTGACAGCAAATAGACCTGAATGGTCCATCCACTCTGCCCAATAGTCACACTCATGATCAATTCATCATTAAATCAACGAGTGTGATATTATATACTTGATTATGGTCTTTCTTTCGTGTTTCTGGAACAAAGACCACAGAAGTCTATCTGGCCCCAACCTTATGTTCCAACTGCTGGAGTTGCCATCGAAGCCCACTCCAGCCTATTCATGTTCTCATTTGTGGGACACAGACCATAAAAGTCTGTCCAGCACTGTCCTCATGTTCCAGCCACTGAAGTTGCTGCCTAAGCCCTTTCCAGCCCATCCTACACCAGATTGCCATGTATGAGACACAGACCATACAAGTCTGCCAGGTATCAGCTCTAGTTCATCACAGCCAGAGTCGCCATCTAAGTGTCACTTGACATATCCACACACATGCAGTCATTTAAGGTTAGCACGCCTTTTTGAATTCCGTCATCATTTGTGACTCTACCATCTCCTTAATGGAAGACTTTCCACATTTATGCTATTAAAGCAAGGAAGAAGAGGAGGAGGAGGAGGAGACAGCACTCAAATTGGTATTCGGTAGATGAGAGGCTGGTGCAGGTGCAGCTTACACTTCCACGGGAAGCCCACAGAACTGGTTCCATCCCCGCGGGAACCCCACAGGAACTGCCTCCGTCCCCACGGGAACCCCGCAGAACTGCTTCCATCCCCGCGGGAACCCCGCAGGAACTGCCTCCGGGGACGGAAGCCGTGCAGCTCTCTATTTGAGAAGCAGTATATAGATGTCTTCATTCTTTTCCTCATTCTGTTACTGCACCTCAAATATTGTGTTCAATTCTGGTTATCGCATCTCAAAAAAGATACAGTGGAATTAGAAAAGGTGCAGAGAAAGGCGAAAAAAAATGATATAGGGGATGGGACGACTTCCCTATGAGGAAATGCTAAAGCGGCTAGGGTTCTTCAGCTTGGAGAAAATACGACTGAGGGGAGATATGATAGAGGTCTATAAAATTAACAAGTGGAGTGGAAAGGGTAGACATGAAGCGTCTATTTTTCCAAAAATACTAGGACTAGGGGGGCATTCAATGAAGCTACAAAGTAGTAAATTTAAAATGAATCGGAGAAAATCTTTCTTCACTCAACGAGTAACTAAACTCAAATTCGTTGCCAGAGAATGTGGTAAAGGCGGCTAGCTTAGCGGAGTTTTAAAAAGGTTTGGATGGCTTCCTAAAGGAGAAGTCCATAGACCATTATTAAAATGGACTGGGGGAAAATCCACTGCGTATTTCTGGGATAAGCAGCATGAAATGCTTCGTACTTTTTTGGAATCTTACCAGATATTTGTGGCACTGTTGGAGACAGGATGCTGGGCTTGATGGACCTTTGGTCTGTCCCAGTATGGCAATACTTATGTACTTATGAGATATTTGCTTGACTCCAGGGGTATTCATGTCTATCCTACAGAGGTGTACTCTTCTGTGTGTGAATTTTTGAATAGTCCAGAATTCTGCAAAAATCATTTGACTAGGGTTTCTGATTGTTATAATGCAAGTAGAAACCTATGAAAAATTTGTGGAGGGGATGCTGAGGTCTCCACCAGTTTTTATTATTTCCCCCCCCCCCCCCCCCCCCCCCCATGGACTCTAGAAAATGGGATCCCTGGGCCTGCATTGACCATGTGATATAGCGATTTGCATGTACCTGTTTGTTGGTGCATATATAGTAGCTGCTATTGCAGCTGTCATGCAAACCTTTTTTTTTTTTTAATTTTTCTGGGAAAAAATTGCTTATTTAAAAAAAAATTCAAATGGTACTGTTAACAGTCTATTTAGTCTTTCAAAAGCGGAGATAGAGCAGCAGGAAGTAGCACATTCCTCATTAGCGTGTACATTTTTCAGAGGTTGCCACTTATTTATAAATGGGATACATATGCTGACTGTGACTGGCTTCTCCAAGCCGAGAGGGGATATCTAGGCCTTGCAGGATGGATATTGATAACGGCCTCTAGGACAGCAATTTTGGTATCAATAATGAATTTAACATTTTTGGTTTTGAGGTAAATACTGTTTTCCTCAAACTTTTTCAACACAACTATAGCTTTTACTTTATGTAAATATTATAACCATTTCTGCACATCATTGGGGAAATGCCTGAAGATTTGCGCTTGTACGAAACTTCTGTGTTATTTATGAGAGAGTAAGCTATGGAAAAATGTGACAGGAATTCTTCGAAATTCCTATCTGATTAGATGCTTAACAGTTCACCTAGTTGAATATGAAAGGGAAGAAATACCAGAGTAATTAAAACTGATGAGTAGGATGTGAGAAGTAAACACACTGGTTCATCTTGTTTTTAAATTTGGTATTGCTGTTTTGAGAAGTCATACATATATGTAAAGCATACAGAATTGTTGAGACCTGTGCATCATGCACGTTCCTACCTACCAGTGTGAATCAGAATCACTTTGATATAATTTTTAAAATTCAACAACTAGGGGAAAGCATGCAGAGAACTGCTCATGGAATTTTTTCCGAACTTCTGTGTGTCTATGATCAGAAGGGGAGAAGAGATGAGAGGGAAGGCAGTAAAGTGCAATTGTCATGTTACAGTGAACTAGCCGTTAAGCCCGTACCAACGGGCTAGTTTTTTTGTTTTCCTATGGCCTCTTCCCCCCCTCCCCCCCCCGTCCACCAACCCTGCTCTCTCCCCTGCCCTCCCCCCAGCGTCTGTTTCCCTCAGTTCCGCCCCCTCCTTCCCTCCCTGCTCCCTCCTACTCTGATTTGCACGCCCATGTCCAAGCCCTCCTCCCTATTGGGCTGTACTGCTGGTGGAGGCGGGGCTTGGACTTCTACACACTCAGCGTTCTGACTCTACTGCGCATTTGCAGGTGAGTCGGTCACTTGCCGTTTATATGTTTGATGTGTGCTTCGTTAGCTGGAACTGTTTTTCTCATAGAAATGTATTAGAGCATTTTTTTGCTGGGGTGTCTTCATTTTTCTCTCCCTCCCCCCCCTAACAAATGTAAAAATGTCACTTGTAAAGAACAAGAACGTTTCATAACTCACTTTTTCTCTCTTATAGTGAGTAGATCTGCTTCCCACAGCCTTCCCCTTGTGGATCCTACCCATGGTTTCTGCTACTAGTCACACTTGTATTAATATGGGGGCAGGTTCCCTCACATAGGAGGGAGAGGAAGAGGGATTGTAGTTATGCAGAAAGAGGTTTTAAACTTTGAAAAATGTCAACATACCTTAGCCATCTTATAGCTTGATGTTAATGTACTAAAGACTAAAGCGGCTGGGGCTCTTCAGCTTGGAGAAAAGACGGCTGAGGGGAGATATGATAGAGGTCTATAAAATAACGAGTGGAGTGGAATGGGTAGACGTGAAGACACTTTCTAAAATTTTTCTTCACTCAACGTGTAATTCAACTCTGGAATTCGTTGCCAGAAAATGTGGTAAAGGCTGTTAGCTTAGCAGAGTTTAAAAAAAGGTTTGGGCGGCTTCCTAAAGGAAAAGTCTGTAGACCATTATTAAATTGGACTTGGGGAAAATATTTCTGGGATAAGCAGCATAAAATATTTTGTACTTTTTTGGGGATCTTGCCAGGTATTTGAGACCTGGATTGGCCACTGTTGGAAACAGGATGCTGGGCTTGATGGACCTTTGGTCTGTCCCAGTATGGCAATACTTGTGTACTTATGTACTATTCCTTAACATATCTCTGGACTGGCCCAGAAATGACTGATGATTGTGCATGCCTTCCAGCAGGTGGAGACTCAGAACTCTCATTCTTACCTGAGCCTATAATATCCATGCCCAGCCTCAGGTTGAATCAGTATTCTTAGGTGTGGTGATCCCTTCAGTCTCAGTATTTTCTTATTATTTGTTCTTATTTCTTCTTCTTTACTTTCTATTTGAAAAAAAAAAAAGGCTGTCCTTTCAGTGCTGTTAGCTTGCTGGCAGAGGCTGAGGCCTGTGGGGGTTCTCTAGTGCCTGGGGGGGTGCTACACTCGGGTGGCTGTCCCTCCCCCCCTTACACCCCTTGTAGTCCTTAGCAGTCCTGGAGGGCTAGCTGGCTTTTCTTTGGACTTGGTGCCTTTTGAGGAAAGGATGTTTGAGTGCTGAGGGGAGACAGCTACTTCTTTTATTGGGAAAAAAATAGTTAAAAAAAAAAAGAAAGGCAAACCAAAGGGGTTTCCTGCCTTTGGTTACTTGTTACTGCCGGTTCAGCTCCCTTACCGGTTTGCAGTGGCTGTCTCTCCATTGAGTCTTGGCGTGCTTTGTTCTGCTTGGAGGGCCATGAGCAAGAAGTTGAAGCGCTGCGCTGTTCATCAGTGACAGGGTGTCTGCTGCTGGTGTTTGCAAATATAGCACATGCTCTGGAACAATTGGTTTTAGCGTGCTCAGGGAGTGCTAGTGGAGCCACGGCTCAGAGTGGAGAGTCTGGTGCCAGCAGACTGGCGGTCCCTGTTTTGGTGGGAACTGCTGCCATTTTGGATCCTCAGTCTGCAGAGTTAGAGTTGTCCCTGTGGTTCATGCTGCTTGCTTCTCCTTCAGCACCTTCTTCAACGATTCATGGGGGAATTCCAGAAGGGGGGTTTCCCCCAAGAGTTTGTATTAGCTATGCATAAAGCTTTTTCTTTTGAAGCAGTCGGCACCGCTTTCAGATGTCATCCCGGGACCCTCCAGGGGGTCACAACCTTCTTTAAGCGCCCTAAGGTGCTTTGGGATGATGAGGTAGAAAATGGAGCTTCTGGAGATTGCGTAGACTCTGACCATTTTCTCCATGGTGAGAAGGATGAGCTCTGGGAGGACAGAGAGCCCATCCTCTAATCCCGGTAGGAGTTCATCTAACAGAGTTTTATTGGAGATGGGTTCAGATAACTTTGGATCAGTGGGTCCTTGACATTATTCACAACGGGTATGCCTTACAGTTCGTTCATTCCCATCCGGATGCCTTTCTGGAGTCTCCCTGTCATTCCTACTTAAAGATGGCGGTGGTCAGGGATACTCTTGCAAGACTTTTGAGTCTAAGGGTGGTTTGCACGGTTCTCTGGGAAGAGATGGGCACGAGGCTTCATTCAATCTATTTTGTAGTACCCAAGAAAGACAAAACTTTTCGCCTCATGTTAGATCTCAAAGGCATAAATAGAGTTTTCAAGGCCTCATGCTTTCATATGGAGACTCTTCGATCTGTCATTGTTGTGGTGCATTCAGGAGAATTTCTAACAGTGTTGGACTTGACCGAAGCTTATGTTCACATTCCAGTTCTTTGACAGCATCAGAGATTTCTTTGTTTTGCAGTGTCGGGGCACCATTATCAGTTCTGTGCCATGCCTTTTGGGCTAATGATGGCCCCTCAAACCTTTACCAGGGTAATGGTTGTGGTTGCGTCAGATGATTGGCTGATTAGAGCGACGTCATCAGGAAAGCCTTCAGTCGTTCAGTTTCTGGAATCTCTTGGTTGGGTAGTGAATCCCCTCAAAACTCGATTGACCCTTTCTCAGATTCTGGACTACCTCGGGGGTCTTGTTCAGCACCCTTCTGGGTGTGTGTTTCTTCCTGTTACCTAGATTCACAAGTTGCAGGATCAGATTTGCCGCCTCCTTCGCCTTCCGGTTCCTCGGGCCAGAAATTACCTTCATGTTCTTGGCTCCATGGCAGCGACTATAGAGGTGGTGCCATTGGTCAAGGCTCATATGCGTCCTCTGCAATGGTCTCTACTCTCTGTAATGGTCTCTACTGTCCTGCTGGAGTCTTCAGTTGGATTCTTTGGCGGATAGGTTGCCGCTCCAAGCACAAGCACACTCGAGTCTCCATTGGTGGCTTCTTACTCCCAATCTCTCCAAGGGAGTCCCATTGGATCCCCCTCAGTGGATGATAGTAACCGCTGGGGCGCCCATTGTCGGGAGGGGGAGGGGGCAATTTGCGTTGGGCCTCTGGTCCCAGGATGAAACATCCTATCCCATCAATTTGTTGGAGCCCTGGGCGATATGATTGGCCCTTCTAGCCTTTCACAGTCTGTAGGTAAAGCAGTTGGGGTTCTTTCCGACAACGCAACAGCAGTGGCGTACGTCAGTCGTCAAGGCGGCACAAGAAGTTACCACCTGTCAAAGGAAATTGTGCTTCTCATGAGTTGGGCAGAGGATCATCTCTTAGAGCTGTCCACAGCTCATGTAGCCGGGTCGTTAAATGTGCAGGTCGACTTTCTCAGTCATCAGACTCTGGACCTGGCGGAATGGGCCCTGGGTCCATAGTCCTGCGTGGGAGTGAACTAGTAATGGGTCTCATGGCGACAAGGAGAAAAGATTGTAAATCGGAGGGCATCGATGCTCTGATTCAGCCGTGGCTGGGGAATCTCCTCTATGTGTTTCTTCCTTGGCCTCTGCTGAGTCATGTCAGTAAGCAAATTGAGAGGCACAGGGGGGCTGGTGGTGCTCATAGCTCTGGATTGGCCAAGAAGACCATGGTATGCCGATCTGGTTTGACTAGTGGCAGATTCCCCTCTGAAACTGCCAGACTTGACAGATCTACTGAGGCAGGGCCCGCATTCCATGCTAGATACTTCTCAGTTTTGTCTTATGGCTTGGCTCTTGAGAGGGCTCAGTTAAGAAGGCGAGGGTATTCTGCAAAAGTCATTGTTACTGTTCAAAAATCTTGCTGCACCTCAACGTCTCTCGCTTATGTTTGTGTTTGCACATTTTGGAGGCCTGGTGTGTGGATCGTAGTATTTGGGCTTTTCGTGCTTCCATTGCTCAAATTCTGGATTTCTTGCAAGACTACTTTGATAAAGGTCTGGCTCTGGCTTCTCTCAATTTCAAATGGAGGCCTTTGCTTGTTTACGAGGACAAGCTAAAGGCAGGTCCTTAGCAACTATTCCCGATATTGTCAGGTTCCTCAGGGGTGTTAGTCTTCTGCGACTGCTGAGTTGTGTGCCTTGGGATCTGAATCTGGTTCTCTTGGCCTTGATTCATCCTCCGTTTGAGCCTAAT
Source organism: Microcaecilia unicolor (assembly GCF_901765095.1). Lineage (NCBI taxonomy): Eukaryota > Metazoa > Chordata > Amphibia > Gymnophiona > Siphonopidae > Microcaecilia > Microcaecilia unicolor. Next base: position 95,961 of record NW_021963173.1, on the reverse strand, counting down.
GTAACTTCTCTCAAGGATTTGTTTCTAAAAACTGTGTTCTTGGTCGCAATGTCTTCGGCCCGATGGGTGTCAGAATTACAGGCTCTCTCATGTAGGCTGCCTTTCATGTATTTTTCCAAAGAGCGGGTAGTTCTGTGGCCTGTTCCTTCCTTTCTGCCTGTCGTCTTTTCATTTGAACCAGACAGTCGTGTTACAAATCTTCAGGCTTGGAGGAGCAACGTTGTCTTTGGAAGTTAGATGTGCACAGAGTTTTGAAGGAGTATCTGCATAGGACGGAAGACTTGTGGCGGTCAGACCATCTTTTCATTCTCATGGGTGGTTGTCAGGCCTTGCAGCTTCTAAAACTACAAGATGGATTAAGGAAACTATTGCTTCTGCCTATCTTTCAGGCAGAGGACCATGTGCCAACATTTTCCAGCTCTGTGGTATATATTTATTTCTTCTTCAAGACTGTTTTGTTGTAAAAGGCATATTTTTTTTTTGTGTGTGGGGTAATCTCTGTCTCCCCACTCTTATTGTATATAGATGAGTCCCTGGAATAATGATGGCTAAGGGAAAGCAGCAGTAGAACAGTTGGACCTGAATGACATTTATGTTCATACAAAGTTAATTATTTTCAGTGGAAATTAAATGTTAGATCTATTCTTACTGTATACCGCCTTGAGTGAACTCCTTCAAAAAGGCGGTAAATAAATCCAAATAAATAAAGCAATGAATAAGAAAACTGTATGGTTCAGTCAGTAGTTTCACAGTAGCATTAACAACAACAAAAAAATGAAATAAACATCAGAAAGATGAAAAAGGCAGCCCATCATGGATAGGGAATTATTTACAATCCATGTATGTGTGTTTGTGCCTGAGTGTGCTCAGCATGTTTTGTATCTGGGAAGATTTAATTTTGGGGAGTGAGGCAGTTTGCAGTGTGTTGAGGGAATTAAGATGTAGTTTAAAGGGATGGTGGAGTAATTTTGGGAGCATTGGAGCAGTTGTAGAAGGTTAATTGTTATAAAGGATTTATAATTAGTGGTAGGGCAATCTGTCTCCAGTTTGAAACATATAAAAACCATAAGACCATAGTGATTCTGTGCAGAACCAGTTGTCTTGTCAAGATCACCTCAAGAGCAAACCAGAAAATCCTTTATGAAGTCACAAAGAGTCACAGGCTAACTTCTAAAGATCTGCAGGCCTTTCTTGGTTGATTGCATGAACTCTCATATCAGTTGTACCATTAGGGAAAAAAAATGAATGGGAATTGTTCATTTCTCTCTAAAAAGAACATTGCTGCCCACCTCATTTGGATGGCCAAGAAGACTTGAGGAAGAATGTTCTCTGGACAGATGAATCAAAGATTGAAACTTAAGTCACCATTAAAAAAAAAAAAAATTGGTTTAACCAAACATTGCATTCTAAAGCAAAAACGTCATATTTATGAGCCATGAATTGGTTTGATTGGCTTTTTCCAAAGAAGTGGTACATAAAGTTTTTATAAATGAATTCCTACTGTCAAGTGAGGTGGTGGAGGTATCCGATATTGAGCTTCTTTGCTGAAGTCAGACCTTGGACCTCTTTGGCACAGAATGAAGGGGAGTCAGGACCTCTGCCTGCCCAAGCAGAAAAAGTCTTAACGCAGCCATGTGTCAGACTGCTGGGGAAAGATGTGGTCATCTTTGATTCCTCTCTCTCCTTCTCTGCGCATATCCAGCAGATAGCCAAGACCTGTCGCTTCTTCCTCTTTAACATCAGCAAAATTCGCCCTTTCCTCTCTGAACACACCACCCGAACTCTCGTCCACGCTCTCATTACCTCTCGCCTGGACTACTGCAACTTACTCCTCACCGGCCTCCCACTTAGCCATCTGTCCCCCCTTCAGTCTGTTCAGAACTCTGCTGCACGTCTCATATTCCGCCAGAACCGATATACTCATATCACCCCTCTCCTCAGGTCACTTCACTGGCTTCCGATCAGATACCGCATTCAATTCAAGCTTCTCCTTCTTACCTACAAATGCACTCAGTCTGCTGCCCCTCACTACCTCTCTACCCTCATCTCCCCTTACGTTCCCGCCCGTAACCTCCGTTCACAGGATAAATCCCTCCTCTCAGTACCCTTCTCCACCACCGCCAACTCCAGGCTCCGCTCATTCTGCCTCGCCTCACCCTACGCTTGGAACAACCTTCCTGAACCCTTACGCCAAGCCCCCTCCCTGCCCGTCTTCAAGTCTTTGCTTAAAGCCCGCCTCTTCAATGCTGCGTTCGGCACCTAACCCTTACCGTTCAGTGAATCCAGAATGCCCCAATTTGACTGCCCCTATCGGACCGACCGTTCACTTGTCTATTAGATTGTAAGCTCTTTGAGCAGGGACTGTCTCTCTTTGTTAAATTGTACAGCGCTGCGTAACCCTAGTAGCGCTCTAGAAATGTTAAGTAGTAGTAGTAGTAGTAGTACTGATGCACATCAGTGGCATGCTCAGTCAGCAGTGAGGGTGTGGCTGGCAGGAAGCCTATGATACTAAGAGAGGAGGTACAGGAGCTTCTAGAAATGTAGGTTGAAGATGACATAAGTGACAAGGAAATGTGGGAAGGGAGGAGGCAAGGAGGGGGAAAGCAAGGGATGACAGGGAGACATGGTACATCAGGGAAAAGTAGGGGGAAAGCAAGGAATGACAACAGGGAGACATGGTACATCGGGGAAAAGTAGGGGGAAAGCAAGGGAGACATGGTACATCGGGGAATAGTGAGCACAAGAAGGGCCAGGGGGGACCCTCGCTGTAACACCACAGTCATGTATATCGGCTCACACATTTGACACATGAATTTCCCTCGTCCATATGATCACACTACCACCTTACTTGTTATCTATTTTCCCCATCACTTTGGTTTTCCTTCTAGTTTTGTATTTTGAAAATTTTCATAATTCTTTCAGAGCAAACAAAAAAACAAATCCATACTTTTTGTTTACTGCAGTAATTTTATTTTATTTTATTTTTGTTACATTTGTACCCCGTGCTTTCCCATTCATGGCAGGCTCAATGCGGCTTACATGGGGCAATGGAGGGTTAAGTGACTTGCCCAGAGTCACAAGGAGCTGCCTGTGCCTGAAGTGGGAATCAAACTCAGTTCCTCAGTTCCCCAGGACCAAAGTCGACCACCCTAACCACTAGGCCACTCCTCTCCTATCATTGTCTATTTGGTTTTATCTATTTGCTGTTTTGATTTAAAAAAAATTAAACCTGAACTCTCTAATAGCGTTATGTAGATTTTAAGCATAAAAGACAACTTCTTCTCTTGTTAGAAGCTGAGTTTAATTTTGTGGCTGCCAGAAACTGAAAAAAGAAAGATGTAACTATTTGTGGTTTCTGTATTAAGGAACTAACTTTTGATTAGCATCCTGTTTGGTTTATTAAAATAGGGGAAGAAAACAATAGGCTTTTATTGGAAGTGTGAGGGATGTAAAATGTTACTATAGTAGAAATAAAAGTTAAAAAAAAAAATATATATATATGGATGCCAGATATCCACCCAAGAATCTGGACCTTCAAAAATTGCGTTTTCCAGACTGCCTGAGAATCTGGACTCCCTCCCCCGTCTCCCCCCCCCCCCCCCACAGTACAGTGTCTCTCCCACTCTTGTACTCTTCCAGGCCCCCCAAAACCCCCCCTTGTGGCTATGCCTCCCCTCCCCCCACGTGGTCCAGTATATTTTCCCCCACTCCTGGCCTTGACTGCTTGCTTTCTCTCACCTGTCCTGAAGTCTTAATAATGGTCTGTGGACTTTTCCTTTAGGAAGCCGTCCAAACCTTTTTAAAACTCCGCTAAGCTAACCGCCTTTACCATATTCTCTGGCAACGAATTTGAGTTTAATTACACGTTGGGTGAAGAAAAGTTTTCTCAGATTCGTTTTAAATTTACTACATTGTAGCTTCATCGCATGCCCCTAGTCCTAGTATTTTTGGAAAGCTTGAACAGATGCTTCACATCTACCCATTCAACTCCACTCATTATTTTATAGACGTCTATCATATCTCCCCTCAGCCACCTTTTCTCCAAGCTGAAGAGCCCTAGCCGCTTTAGCCTTTCCTCATAGGGAAGTCGTCCCATCCCCTTTATCATTTTCATCGCCCTTCTCTGCACCTTTTCTAATTCCACTATATCTTTTTTGAGATGCGGCAATCAGAATTGAACACAATATTCGAGGTGCGGTCGCACCATGGAGCGATACAAAGGCATTATAACATTCTCATTTTTGTTTCCCATTCCTTTCCTAATAATACCTAACATTCTATTTGCTTTCTTAGCCGCAGCAGCACACTGAGCAGAAGGTTTCAACGTATCATCAACGATGATACCAAAATCCCTTTCTTGGTCTGTGACTCCTAACGTGGAACCTTGCATGACGTAGCTATAATTCGGGTTCCTCTTTCCTACATGCATCGCTTTGCACTTGCTCACATTAAACGTCATTTTCCATTTAGACGCCCAGTCTCCCGTCTCGTAAGGTGCTCTTGTAATTTTCACAGTCCTCCTGCAATTTAACGACTTTGAATAACTTTGTGTCATCAGCAAATTTAATTACCTCACTAGTTACGCCCATCTGTAGGTCATTTATAAATATGTTAAAAAGCAGCGGTCCCAGCACAGAGCCCTGGGGAACCCCACTAACTACCCTTCTCCATTGAGAATACTGACCATTTAACCCTACTCTCTGTTTTCTATCTTTTAACCAGTTTTTTAATCCACAATAGAACACTACCTCCTATCCCATGACTCTCCAGTTTCCTCTGGAGTCGAGGTACTTTGTCAAACGCCTTCTGAAAATCCAGATGCACAATATCAACTGGCTCCCCTTTATCCACATGTTTGTTCACCCCTTCGAAGAAACTATGTATGACATGTTACGGATTATGACCTGCAGTATGTCTGTGGCTGTTACAGCATGTCAGTAACTCTGGTTGTTGCATTGGGCAGCGGATGCAGCGTCAGTCATATCTAGTTAAACATCCCTTTTGGGGCGTGGCTATTTAGAGAAGATCTCAGTAACTTGGTGAAAGAACTGAGGGAAACTAACCCATAGCGGTTGCCAGAAGATAAGCCAAAGGCCTCGGGTCATCCATTTTCAGGCGGCTCTCAATTTTGAGACAGCAGACTGTATTGGGCTGATCGGCAGCAATATGATCAGAAGTCCTGCTTTCAGGCATGCCAATCTTCCTTTCGTACGGACAGGAAGGTCCTCCTCTCAGTCAGAGTGCCTAATTCCTCCTGAGGTTCGCAGTGATGTGAGACTGCTCCATTCTTCTTTTCCTCAGATGAGAGGACATCTTCAGGAGTTTTGGGAGGTGTGGGCCAAAATCACATTAGATCAGTGGGTTCTGTATATTCTTATAGAAGGCTACAAGTTGGAGTTCTGCCCGGTTGCGCCACTGTTCTTAAGTAGAGGAGTGTGGTAGCCGTGTTAGTCCACTCTTAAGGTTATCAATAGAAATCAAACAAAATAAAACGTGGAAAAGAAAATAAGATGATACCTTTTTTATTGGACATAACTTAATACATTTCTTGATTAGCTTTCGAAGGTTGCCCTTCTTCGTCAGATTGGAAATAAGCAAATGTGCTAGCTGACAGTGTATATAAGTGAAAACATTCAAGCATTACTATGACAGTCTGACAGGGTGGGAAGATGGGGGTGGGTCGGAGGTATGCATGGGGACATCAAAGCATATCATTGATATTCTAACAGGATGGGTGTGGATAGGTGAGGGGTGGGGTGACACTGTTCTTGAAATCTCCTTGTCAAAAGGGAACCAAGGTGGTCAAGGTTCAAGTCACTGTAGATTCTTTGTTAATAACTCCACTTCATTGTCCCAAAGAAGGAAGTACCTTTCGACCGGTCTTGGATCTCAGTCTAAACCACTGCCTCCAAGTGTCTCGCTTTCACATGGAAACACTAAGAGCAGCCATAGTCTTGGTTCAAGTGGGAGAATTTTATGCCATTCTTGTTCTCAAGGAAGTGTACTTGCATATACCCGTATGACTGCTGCTTCAGAGGTTTCTATTTTTTGTGGTGCTGGTCCGTTACTTCCAGTTCAGGGTTTGCGTTTTTGTCTCACCATGGCTCCAAGAACATTTACCAAGGTTATGGTGGTGGTGGCTGCCTAGGGATCGGAGTTCACCCATATCTCAATGACTGGCTCATTCCTGTGCCAACCTATTTGGATAGCTGTGGCAGTGACAACGGACAGAGTTGTTCATCTTCTGCAGCCATTGGGTTGGGTGATCAATTTTGAGACAAGCAGATTAACTCCATAGTAGATGCTAGAATATCTGGGCATTCTGTTTGATTCAGTAAGGAAACAGGTCTTCCTCGTGGAACACAGGAGGTCGAAACTGGTTCAACAGATTCATCCTCTTCCTCAGTCAAGGCAGGCCCAGGTCTGGGACTAAGTCTAGGTTCTGGGGTCAATGATGACAGCGATGGAAGTGATTATCATGGGCAAGGGCTCATATGCGGCCATTATAGGAGTCTCTTCAGCCGCTGGTCTCCAGTGTCACAGAAGTATGACCTTCATCTTCCTTAGGCGCTGGTTGCCAGATGGAGTATGAAGGTGGTGGTTGTTGCACAGGAATTTGACCGCTGGATCGCCCTTTCCAATAACACAATGGGAGGTGGTGACAATGGATGCCAGCAAGTCGGATTGGGGAGCGCATTACAAGTTCATCTGGCATAGAGTACCAGGATGGAACAGGAGTATCAGTGGTCGATAAATTGCTTGGCGCTCAGGGCACTGTGGAATGCCTTATTTGACTTCACCCTCTCTGGCGGGGGGCCCTGGCCCGCGTTTTCTGCAACAATGTGATGATGGTGGCTTATATCATCAAGCAAGGCAGGACCCACAGTTGTCTGATGGTGGAGGCGGCATCCCTTGTGAGTTGGGCAGAGAAGAACTTTCTCCGCTTGTCAGTGGTTCGCATTGCTGGGTCCTTTAATGTGGAGGTGAACTTTCTCAGCAGGACCTGGGAGAATAGGAACTATCCAGCCAGGGTTTTCAGGTGATAGTGGACCGATGGGGCTTTCCGTTTCTGGACTTGATGGTGACAAAAAGGAATGCCAAAGTGCCTTAAGTTCTTCAGCAGTTGGAAAGACTCGGGCTCGATGCCCTATTGCAGCCCTGGCTGGAGACGCATCTACTGTATGTCTTCCATCCTTGGCCCATGGTAGGTTGTGTGTTGAGAAGGATCACATTGCACCAAGGTCGAGTAATTCTTGTAGCCCCAGATTGGCCGCTGAGGCCATAGTAGGTGGACCTGTTGGATGGGGATCCTCTCCTTTTTCCGTAGGTACATGACCTACTGAATCGTGGTCCGGTGCTCATGGAGGATCTGTGCTCCTTTGGTCTTGCAGCTTGGCCATCGAAAGGGTTGGTTGAGGTGAAGAGGTTTTTCTGATTCAGTTATTGCTACCTTGCTTTAGGCTCAGAAACGCTGTACATCCATGGTGTATGTGAGGGTGTGTAGGACATTTGGGGGCTGGTGTTCTGAGTGCAGACTTTCTTTCTAGTCTGCTCAGATTGTGCACATCTTAGTGTTTCTCCAGACAGGTCTTCAGAAAGAATCGATGTTGAGTTCTCTGAAAGTTCAGGTTGTGGCTTTGTCCTGTTTCAGGGGCTGACTGCAGAAGATGCCTTTTGCAGCTTACCTGGATATCGTTTGGTTCTTGTGGAGAGCGGACTGCTTGCAGCCTCCCTTTCTTATACCATATCAAGAGTGGGACCTTAATTTAGGCTGGGCTCTTCTGAGCTACTCTGGAAGTCCTCCATGAAAGATCTTATGCTAAAGACAGCATTTCTTTCATTGGCACTTAAGGTTTCATTGCTTCAGGCTCTCTGTCGGGATACCACCTTCCCTGCTGTTCGGGGCAGGGATCTCCCTGTGCATGGTTCCTTCCTTTCTTCTGAAAGTGGTATCAATATTTCATCTTAATCGGTGGAGCTTCCGCCCTTTCACAGAGAGTCCTAATTAGATATCTGGAAGTCATAAATGAGTTTCGCAGTTTGGACGGACTGTGCTTTTTGGTAAGCAGAGTGTCTTCCAAGCCTGGCTGAAGGAGATTATTGCGCCAGCTTATTTGCTTTTGGGGAAACAGGCTCCTCAGGCTTTGCAGGCTCATTCTATGAGGCATACAGCGACAATTTGGCTGGAGACTACTTTACTGTCTCTGGCAGATATTTCTGCTTTTATTTCAGTTCCATCATGTATAATCGTGTAGTAGATCAATTAAATACCAAGAATGGATTTTTAAGAGCCTAATATAAAAGTTTAATCCTACTTGTTTGCTGAGATTTAAAAGTTGCCAATTGTGAGTTTAAGCAATAACTAGTAATAGGATATTTTGACTGTGACCTTTTCAGAAAGGGATAGCTGTTACAATGCTAATGGCTTACCATATATTTCTAGTAAAGGTCTCAAAAGAAGTCTGACTAGTGGACTTAAGGTTATGTGGTGTATATCAATATTATAGACTACTGTAAATTGCTGTGTATATTACTTTATCTTTGCCTTATAGTGGCATGTCCAAAGCATGTTACAATAGAATGTGGCAACAGGGCATACAATATTGCAAAAATGCTGTATTGTCAAACGTAAGTTTGAAACTTATTCATATAAAACACGATCTATTAGAAAGGGGACAAGTGTGAATTATATGTTGATAGTTTAAGGTTGAATGAAACAAACTTGCTTATTTTTTGTTCTTTGTTTTTTTAAGACCATGTCTTCAGCTGTTGTTCAGATGTATGTAGGAGATCGCAACTCCCAGTGGTCAAAGAAAAATTGTGGAGTATCTTGCTTTGTGAAGGATAACCCGCAGAGATCGTACTTCATTAGAATATATGACATCAAAGTGAGTAACTTTTTATGTTAGCTTGTTTATTTCCTTTAATATGTCTTCACCTGATATGTTTTAGAGAAATATTTTAATATGACTCCAGATGACCAAACTCAAATGTTTATGCTTTATCTCCTGCCCATCCCCTTCAGAGGCTGGTACTGCTGCCTTCACAGTATTTTTAGTTCCAAAATCATTACCGGAGAGCATAGTGCTCAGGGTACCCACCTGGCTGCTAGCTTGGAGCTTGCTGTGCTATTGGTCAGTCCAGGGAGCTCGGGGGGGGGGGGGGGTGGGGGTTGAATAGAGAGGAGGGCCAACTAATCTGTGGCTCATCTTGCTTTCCTTCTCCTTCCAGTAACACCTTGGATGGTATTCCAGGTAGGTGCCTGTTTTCCCCCACTGAATACAAGGGCCCTCCTCACCTCTAACTGGCCAGAGGAGCAGATCTTTAGTTTCTTGCACGTTGTCACGGAGTCCCCTTCTGATTTTAAGAAAATTGGCTCTTTTTGGCTGCCACATTGTCTTAAAACATTGTGGAAGATCTTTGTATGGGAGAATTTTGCTTCTGTACATTGCTTAATTTTCTTGTGTTTGCTGTATAGTTGGTTACTGATTGTTTTATGTTTTGCAGGAGGGGAAATTATTGTGGGAACAGGAGATATACAAAAACTTTTTGTATAATAGTCCTAGAGTGTATTTCCATACCTTTGCTGGAGATGTAAGTATTCTTATTACAGGTCCATTTTTGTAGTGCTGCTGAGCTGTAGCTGCTTTTTAACATACACATCATCTTGATTTATCTTTACTTAATAGTATTGATCTATAATATGCTATGATTTTATTTTTCAAAATATAGCATTTTTGCATTTATAGTTGATGTTTTGATGCTAAATGAGATTTTTGATAACATAATGTAAATATGTGTAAGGACAAGGCAGGGTGAGAAGATGGATTTTGGGCCTAAATTAAACCATTCTACAATTTTAAAAAGAGAAGACCATTCAATGCGATCAAATGCTTTTTTTTGTGACCAGGTAGACAGCCACATACTAGTTTTTCTCGAGAAGCTGTATAGTTAAGGGAATAGAATAATCTAAGATCATCACTTATGACTCTTTTTTTTCATGAATCCTATTTGTTTAGGATGTAGAAGTGAATTTAAGACTTTATTATGGGCCCTGTTTACTAAGGTGCATTAGCATTTTTAACACGCCTACAATTAGCGCGCGTGCAAACTGTGTAGGTGCCTATAGGGGTATTGTAGGCACGTACACAGTTAATGCGCGTTAAAAAATGTTAATATGCCTATAACGCGGCTTAGTAAACAGGGCCCTAAGTCTGAATGCCATTGTTTTATTGAGAAGTTTGTAAACTAAATTAAGAAGGGAGGAGATAGGTCTATAGTTTGATGTAATGTATGGTCTCGTCCAGGTTTTGGAATAAGGGTTATAACAGTAGTAGCAAAATTGTGCAGATTGGATCACGATATGTAGAATTATAATAATGTAACAGAAGAGGTGAAAGTATAGATAGAGAACTTTTAAAAAATTCTGCTGTGTATCCATCTGAACCTGGTGTTTTATTTGCTACCATTTATTTAATAGTGATTCTAAGTTCTTTTCCAGTTATTGAAATTCCCAACATTTCTTGCTGTTGATCACCAAGAGAAGGATGATCTAAAGTTTTTAGGAAAGAGTCTATCTTAAGATTAGATTGAAAAAGACTATCAAAAAATAATAAAAGAATTTTCTATATCGAGAGCTTATTTGTGAGTTGATATTTTTAATGGAGAAAATTTGAGTCTTATTTCATTTACCTTTTAAGTATTTAGATGATAAACAACTAGCTTTGTTATCCCCAATGTATTTACCATATTTTTAAGTAAAGGGTTCTTGACTGGCCATTTTGCTAGCCAACTTATTATATTGATATTTAGTTGTAAATAGTTCTTTAAGTGTTGTTGGTGAAAAGGATGTTTGTTTAGCTTCTAGAAGTTTAATTTCATCTTCAAGATTATCAAGTTTTCTTTTCTTAGAAGTACAACTGATTATTTCTCCTCTAAGAGTAGTTTCAAATGTTTGAGGTGGTGGCACACACCTGTGCATCTTAAGAGGATATTTCCAGAGAGAGAGAGATGGAGGAGGAATGTTGCCCTGAGAGTCAATCGATGGGATGGGAGGAGGCAGAGAGAGAGAGGGGGGGGGGGGGGGGGGGGGAAAAAGCTGCTGAGGGGGGGGGCACAGAGAAGGAGGGGAAATACTGTTTTTTAGAATGTTCAGTGTTGTAATTCTGGCATGTGGAAGGAACAACTGTTATAAGTTGATGAAGTTGAAAAGTAAACAAATTCAATTAAAAATAAAAAGAATAGATACGCTTCAATGTTTGTGAATAATTTGGGCAATAGACCACGCTATCCCCAGTGTAGACACCCAAGTCTAGGTCATGTTTATGGACCTGTTGTAACCTTGCTGACCCAGAATGCTAGACATGTCTCATATTTGATTTAATACTTGGGCCTACCTTCCTCTACACCTCCCTTTTAAAAAGTTTAAGAAGGTCTGTTATTGAAACAAGTGCAGCATGAATATTCTCAAATCTTCTACCGTTTTCCGCTGTCTGAACCCCACTTATCACTTACAATGATCTCTTGTCATTGGAATTCTTCCTCCTGACTGACAAGTAGTACATGGTATGCATGGTTTGTGAAAACAAATTCCAAGTCCTAAACTATTATTACAAGTCTTTTTCAAATCATTTTCCTTTTCTTTTATTCCCCCTGTTGTCTTTATTAAAAATGTATGTAGTTCTATTGTATTGTATTCTTATGATTTATAGTCCACTAATCTCATCAATAGATTAACAAACCATATACATCTAACCAGATAAGACATTTACAACAATCGTAGATTGCAGTTTATGCATTTACATCATAATTAAAATAAGTTTTTAAAAACTTTTTGAAAAAGAAAATAAGATGAAATTAGTCTTAAATCCACTGAAGGATTATTCCTCTGCTTTAGTTCCATGATATCCAAAAGAATGATCAATTAACAATTTTAAACGAGCAGATTTTATTGAAGGAAAGCCAAGTTCCAACAAAGATTGTGACTAGGAATTTGTATGGTTAATTGGAAGTGAGAGAGAGTGAACCAAACCTTCTGGACCCATACCGTATAAAGTTTTATATACTAATATTACCAATTTAAAAACAACTCTCTCCTTAATAGAGAGCCAATGCAATTGTCACAAAAGCAGAGTAACCTGATCATATTTTTTAGCTCCAAAAATTAGATGAGCACTCTAGCCAACAGTTTTGCTGCAGTTCCACCATACAAAGAATTGCAATAATCTAATTGAGGTAAAATGATTGGCTGAACCACTACCCGAAAACTTTCGGAAGTTAAATATGAACTTCCATATCATCATGCTGATCAATCCATAGACTGGTGGGTTGTGTCCATCTACCAGCAGGTGGAGATAGAGAGCAATCCTTTTGCCTCCCTATATGTGGTCATGTGCTGACGGAAACTCCTCAGTATGTTCTCTATCTCAGCAGGTGGTGGTCACACACAGCAGCAGCTCTGGCTAGGTCTCTAAGCCTAATTCTTAGGTTTTGTTGAGTACCTGGGGTTGCGGGCTCTTCTTGAGCAAGTGCAAACCTGGTGGTGCCAGGTCCCTCCTTTTTCTCCCCCCTCCCGCTGGCTCTGTTAAAAAAAAAAAAAAAAAAAAAAAAAAATTTTTTTTGAACGTCCTTTAAGGGCATTTATTTCAACGTTTATATCGGCGTTTATTGCAGCTGCTCACTGGGACACCAGTTTGTTACAGCTCGGAGCGAGAAGCAGGTAATTTTTACCTTTTGTAGCGGGCAGGGGGTTCCCTGATCGGTCTCCACGTGGCTTATGGCGTCGAAGGGCGAGGGCACGAAGAATCGCTCCCCGGACTGCGTGTGCGCGTCTAGCGGGGGTTTCAAAGCCTGAATCGCCTTTTTTGGGCGTCAGTTTGGAGTCCGGTCAGTGTTCCGGTTCTTCCTCCGGTGCGGCGGTTTTTCCCGCCTTAAGCGCCCATCCCCCGCTGCTCGCCCCCCCCCCCCCCCCCCCATTTTGGCCGGCCACTCTGCTCGGACAGCTTCTTCTTGGGCCGCCCTCGAGGTGGGAGACGTTAATGCTATGGTCGCCCTTGGTTCGGGTGACGGCAAGAAAGCGGCAAAGTTAAGCGCCGTTCTTCCCGCGAGACTCCTTGGAGTTTCGTGCCAGACGCCATTTTGGATGTGCAGCATGTTTCTCCCCCGCTCTTGCGCGCGCCGGTTGAGGATGCGTCTAGGGCCATGGCCCAGGCTGCAGAAGTGCACAGTTTGGAGGGTTTCTCCCCTGAGTTCATTTTGCTGCTGCATCAGGCTTTTCTTATGCAAAACGCTGCCCCTCCTCCCCTGTTTGATAAAGGGGTTGAGGCCTCAGGAAGCAAACGCCCTCGGGTGGATTTCCAGGCCCTAGAGGACTCTGTCTCCTCTGATGTAGATGAGGGCAGCGTATCTGAGTTCTCCCAACGGTCCTTTGGGGATTCCTTGGAGGAGACGGATTCCCGCTCGGATGGAGCGGATGACCCCTCTGCAGCACGGATCTTTCGCTCAGAGGATTTGCCCAACCTGTTAGTGCAGGCCTAAAGTAGCACATATGAGTTATCTTGTTGGGCAGACTGGATGGACCGTGCAGATCTTTTTCTGCAGTCATCTACTATGTTACTATGTTGAGCATTTTGAAGATTTCCTCTCCGGAGGACGTCTCTCCCTCAGCCTCTGCTGGCTCTGCCATTATGCTGGGGATGAAGCGCCCGCCTAGAACCTTCCACGTGCATGAAGCCATGCACACCTTGATTTTGGCTCAATGGGATTTCCCAGATGCGAGTCTTAAAGTGGCTAGGGCTATGTCCCGCCTCTATCCTCGGCCTGAAGGTGAACAGGAGGCCTTTCTTTGGCCTACCGTGGATTCTTTAATCACTGTGGTCACTACGAAAACGGCGTTGCAGGTGGAAGGTGGCACGGCCCTAAAGGACGCCCAAGACAGGAGGCGGATTTAAAGTCGTCCTTCGAGGTGGCTGCTTTAAGTTTGCAGGCCTCAGTTTGCGGCTCCTATGTGGCCAGGGCGTGCCTGATGATTGTGCAGCGGGCTTCCTCCTCGGATCCTTCCTTGAGGGCTGATTGGCCGGCCCTGGAATTGGGCTTGGCCTACTTGGCAGACTTGCTGTATGATGTCTTGAGAGCCTCGGCTAAAGGTATGGCTCAGACAGTCTCTGCACGGCGCTGGCTTTGGCTGAAGCATTGGTCTGCTGACCACGCCTCTAAGTCTCGCCTGGCTAAGTTGCCTTTTAAAAGCAAGCTGCTCTTTGGGGTCGAGCTGGACAAGATTGTGACTGATCTCGGCACGTCTAAGGGCAAGAGGTTACCGGAGGTCAGGGCTCGGGCCAATGGTGCCCGCCCTGGTTCCTCCAAAGGACTGTTGCAGGAAGCCCGTCGGTATCGCCCGGGCAAGTCGGGCTCCTCTGCCCCCTCTTCCTTCAAGAGGAACTTCTCCCCCAAGCAGCATTCCTTTCGCAGAGACCGCCGTCCCGGAGGTGCGTCCTCCGGTCCTCCCCCAGGGTCTCGTACCCAATGACGGGGCCCTGGTCCATGGCCCAGAGCAGATTGGAGGACGCCTATCCTCGTTTCTGGATGAGTGAACCAGGGTAACTTCAGACGCTTGGGTGCTGGAAGTCATCAGAGACGGCTACAAGCTAGAGTTCTGCCGATCCTTAAGAGACGGGTTTGTGCACTCTCCCTGCAAGTCTCCGCTCAAAGCTGTGGCAGTGCAGCAGACTTTGGACAATCTGATCCGCCTGGGTGCGGTCGTTCTGGTGCCAGAAAATCAGCTTGGCAAGGGACGTTACTCCATTTACTTTGTGGTACCAAAGAAAGGAGGTTCTGTACGGCCTAACCTCGACCTCAAAGGGGTCAATCGGGCCTTGAAAGTTCGACACTTCCGAATGGAGACTCTCCGCTCTGTTATAGCGGCAGCGAAGGCAGGGGAGTTCCTGGCATCCTTGGACATCAAAGAAGCCTACTTGCATATTCCCATCTGGCCTCCTCATCAACGCTTTCTGCGTTTTGCAGTCCTGGGCCGACACTTCCAGTTCAGAGCCCTCCTGTTCGGGTTGGCTACTGCTCCGCGGACCTTCTCCAAAGTAATGGTGGTCATCGCGGCCTTCCTACGCAAGGAAGGAGTACAAGTCCATCCTTATCTGGACGACTGGTTGATCCAAGCCCCCTCTTATGCAGAGTGCGGCAGAGCTTCAGACCGGGTGATTGCTCTTTTGAGCTTCCTGGGGTGAATCATCAACTGGGAGAAAAGCCAGCTGCGCCCGACTCAGTCCCTGGAGTATCTGGGAGTTCGATTCGACACCCAAGTGGGCAGAGTGTTCTTGCCAGACAATCGGATTGTCAAGCTTCAGGCTCAGGTGGACCAGTTCCTAGTAGCCTCTCCTCTTCGGGCTTGGGACTATGTGCAGCTGTTGGGCTCTATGACGGCCACGATGGAAGTAGTGCCCTGGGCCAGGGCCCATATGAGACCTCTACAGCACTCTCTGCTGCAGCGCTGGACTCCAGTATCGGTGGATTACGCTGTGCGCCTTCCCTTGGATCCAGCGGTGCGCAAGGCGCTGAGCTGGTGGCTGAGGCCAGACAAGCTGTCCGCAGGAATGCCTCTTTTGACCCCGGAGTGGGTTGTCGTCACGATGGACGCCTCTTTGACGGGCTGGGGAGCCCACTGCTTGGGAAGGACAGCGCAGGGGCTCTGGTCTCCTGCAGAGGCAAAGTGGTCTATCAACCTCCTGGAACTCAGAGCCATTCGGTTGGCGCTTTTGGAGTTCATCCCGGTACTGGCGTTGAAGCCAGTACGGGTCTTGTCGGACAATGCCACGGCTGTGGCCTATGTCAACCGCCAGGGAGGTACCAAGAGCGCCCCTCTAGCCAAGGAGGCCATGCATATATGCCAGTGGGCGGAAGCCAACCTGGAACAGCTGTCGGCGGCCCACATTGTGGGAGTCATGAATGTCAAGGCGGACTTTCTCAGTCGCCATACCTTGGATCCCGGAGAGTGGCAGTTATCGGTTCAGGCGTTCTTGGACATCACGAAGCGCTGGGGCCAGCCGAGCCTAGATCTGATGGCGTCATCGGCCAATTGCCAAGTGCCACGCTTTTCCAGCAGAGGACGGGTCCCTCGATCTCTGGGAGTAGATGCTCTTTTCCAACAGTGGCCGACACAGGAGCTTCTCTATGTGTTCCCGCCCTGGCCCATGTTGGGCAGGGTGCTAGACCGGGTGGCAAAGCATCCGGGCCGGATAATCCTGGTGGGTCCGGATTGGCCCAGACGTCCCTGGTATGCGGACTTGATCAGGCTCTCAGTGGACGGCCCTCTGCGGCTGCCAGCGGAGCGGGGCCTGTTGCATCAGGGTCCCGTGGTGATGGAGGATCCCTCCCCCTTTGGTCTTACGGCCTGGCTATTGAGCGGCAGTGTCTGAGGAAGAAGGGCTTCTCAGACAAGGTCATCGCCACTATGCTGAGAGCGAGGAAGCGCTCTACTTCTACTGCTTACGCCAGGGTTTGGCCTGCCTTTGCATCGTGGTGTGAGGCAGGCTCTCTTTCTCCCTTCACTGCTCCAATTTTGTCAGTGTTGGCGTTCCTGCAAGAAGGTCTGGAGAAAGGCCTGTCGCTCAGTTCCTTTAAAGTCCAGGTAGCGGCTCTGGCTTGCTTCAGGGGTCGCCTGAAGGGTGCTTCCCTGGCCTCGCAGCCAGATGTGGTGCGCTTTCTCAAGGGAGTTAATCACCTACGCCCTTCTCTGCATTCTGTGATGCCTACGTGGAATCTCAACCTGGTGCTAAGAGCCTTGCAGAAGCCGCCTTTTGAACCCTTGTCGAGGGCATCTCTGAAAGACCTGACGTTGAAAGCAGTCTTTTTGGTGGCTATCACTTCAGCCAGACGAGTTTCCGAGCTCCAGGCGCTATCATGTCGAGAGCCCTTCCTGCAGTTCACTGAGGCAGGAGTGTCTATTCGCACGGTGCTTTCCTTCCTGCCCAAGATTGTTTCTCGTTTCCATGTGAATCAGCAGCTCTGCCTACCCTCCTTTCGTAGGGAGGACTACCCAGAGGAGTACTCTGCTCTCAAATATCTAGATGTGAGACGAGTCATCATCAGATACTTGGAAGTAACCAATGATTTCCGGAAGTCGGATCATCTGTTCTGTTCGCAGGTCCTCGTAAGGGTCTGCAGCCATCCAAGCCTACAGTGGCACGATGGGTCAAGGAAACCATTGCAGCGGCTTATGTGGCCGCGGGGAAGGTGCTGCCTATCCAGCTGAAGGCTCACTCCACTAGAGCACAGGCGGCCTCGATGGCAGAGGCCGGGTCCGTCTCCTTGGAGGAGATTTGTAAGGCAGCAACTTGGGCATCGGCTCATACCTTCTCCAGTCATTACCGCTTGACTGTGGCTGCTCGGGCGGAGGCCCGGTTTGGAGCTTCAGTGTTGCGGTCAGGGATTTCTATGTCCCGCCCTGGGTGAGTACTGCTTCGGTACATCCCACCAGTCTATGGATTGATCAGCCTGATGATATGGAAGGTAAAATTATGTATCATACCTGATAATTTTCTTTCCATTAATCATAGCTGATCAATCCATAGCCCCTCCCAGATATCTGTACTGTTTATATTATGGTTGCATTTCAGGTTCAAGTTTAGTCTTCAGTTCCTGTTCAGGAGGTCTTCGTGTTCAAGTTTTTTTCGATTGAATTCTTCTGGAGTTGACGATTTTGTGTTACAGTGAGCTGCTGCATTCCTCTCCCCTCTGTTTTATGGGGCTGGATTGAGACCTAAATTCTGCCGGCACTCCCTCCCGCTTCGTGCGGCAGTAGGGCAGCCTTATATCCCTCCCGCTTCGGCGGTGTTTGGGTCAGCCAGCTCCTCCCACGGTTGCAGTCGCAGGATAAGCCAGATCCCCTTGCATCGGCGGGTGTGGTGTCCCTCCCCTGCTCCGCGGGGATGAGCTGGACGGATTCCCCTCCCCCACTTGTGTGGGGATGAGCTGGGTTGATTCCCCTCCCCCGTTTCGGCGGTGGTGAGCTGTGCAGAGTGTCCCTTTGTGGGTGTAATTCTCTAAGTGCTGAGTCCTGCGGATGGAGCTTTGATATCGACATACTGAGGAGTTTCCGGCAGCACATGACCACGTATAGGGAGGCAAAAGGATTGCTCTCTATCTCCACCTGCTGGTAGATGGACACAACCCACCAGTCTATGGATTGATCAGCTATGATTAATGGAAAGAAAATTATTAGGTATGTTATATAATTTTACCATATTGCACGCAATTGACATTGAAAAAAGTTTTTCTTACTAGTTCATTTATCTGTATTGCAAAAAATAATTTAGAATCAAGTAATACACCCAAAACTTTGGACTTCTCTTCTATATCAAACACTTCCCCAGAATGCAGCACAGTCTTCCTTCCGATAATCCCATCTGAATTCCCAAAACAAACCAATTTGGTTTTTTGCTTATTTAACTTCAAAAAGTTGTTATACGTCGAATCATCTATCAATTGAATAACATATTGGACAAACCCATTAATTTCTTCAAAACTCACATATGCAGTTGAAGCAAATAAGATGTACTTCTACTTCAAGTCCTTCTGCGATATTTATTTATTGCATTTGTATCCCACATTTTCCCACCATATGGCAAGGTTCAATGTGGCTTATGTATTGCTAAAAAGGCGGTTACAAAATTTAGATTTGTAGAAGTCTAGTACATAATACAGAAGTACAATAAACACTCAGGTTGATATATATTAGCATATTGTGAAAGAGGTTAATATTATTGTTTTACATGTCTCAACATTTCGTGATGTATGGTTTTGTGGGATTAGGCAGATCCAGGGGAGGAAAGAATTCTTGAAAAGATGTGTTTTCAGGTTTTTTCTGAATTTTAGGTAGTTTTATGTGAGTTTCAGGTCTTTGGGTACTGAGTTCCAAAATTGTGTGCCTATAGAGGAGAGGCTGATGGCATGTGAAGATTTGTATTTTATACCTTTCAATTTCACAATTCACAAGTATAATTCTCTCACAAATAACTCACTTTACTGAGGATAAAGCTTCAGATACTCGGCTCTAGCATACATACCTCTAGCTTGTATCTGAAGCTTTATCCTTAGTAAAGTGAGTTATTTGTGAGAGAATTATACTTGTGAATTGTGAAATTGAATGGGATATTCCGTCTGCAAGTACCAGGTTTATCTTTAATTACAATATTTTATACCTTTGCAATTGGGGTAGTGAATAGTTAGGTAGGTTCTTGCTGTTCTCGTCATGTTTCTTAATGGTAGATCGATAAGTTCCATCATGTAATCTGGTGTGAGTCTGTAGATGATTCTGTGGACTATTGTGCATATTTTGAATGTTATGCGAGCGTTCATAGGAAGCCAATGTAAGCTTCTTAAGAGGAGTTTTGCGCTTTCGAAGCGTGTTTTTCCGAAGATGAGTCTGGCAACCGTGTTTTGTGCTGTCTGTAGTTTTCTTAAAATCATTATTTTGGAGTGCCTCTGTTTCTCTTACTTTTATTTGTTCCCTATGCTCAGCTAATGATGATGCTGAAAGTGCTGCCCTAGCACTGAATCTTGAATGCACCTTACTGGTCATGTAGGGCCAAATATTCAGAAAATGCTGAGCTCCAAAATTTTATGCTCCTAAGATAGCCTTCTAAATTTATGCCCAAGCCTAGTAGCATAACTTTTCAGCTGAAAATTCAGCTTAATTTAGACCTGCCATTCATTTGCCTAGATTTATGTGCCTAGTGCTGAAAATTAGTGCTAAGCTCCAAACTTCTTTTCCTAGTCCTAAGTCTCCCTGTTATCACCCACCTTTTATTCTGTTAAATTCAAGAGTTTAATGAAATTTTGAGTAAAATTTGATGTACTAAGCCAAGAGGCCAATTTAGGAGTATAACTGTTAGGAGTATAAATCCTTTGAATATCAGAATAGTGACCACTATTTTAAATTCTGTTGCTTAACCAGGAACTTGCCCCTTCTAATTCTCTCTTCTGTCCATACTGGCTAGTTTACCAGTCTTTTATGATGTATTGTAGCTATTGTATGAAATCACAATTCTTATTTGCCCCTTGTTCAATGCAATTACTTCAATATACACAATCTAGAATAGGAAAAGATACCTTCACACTTATTGGCTACTTTTTAAAAGTCTCATAGGCATGAATGACTTAACTGTTTAATGTAAATCAACTCTTTCAGACATATCAAGTTGGTCTTAATTTTGCTAGTGAAGAAGAAGCAAAGAAGTTCAGGAAAACTGTTTCAGACTTGATTGGAAGACAGCAAAGAAGAACTGGTAAATTGACTTTTGTACTCTTTTACGCTGGGTGAATAATTATACATAGTTTAATATTTAAAGACCAATAGGTAATGTATTATGATAGGAATTTTGGAAAATGGACCATATATTCTAGATCACTGAATAAATATGACTTCAACTGATTATGCAGACCTGTTACTGAACTTCAAATTGGACTGGTAGCCAGCATCTTAATTCTTTGGCACAGTGAATATCATTAATAGTAAATTGACCTGTATATACTAAAATAAAATGTTACAGAATATAAACTATTTAAAAAATCTGAAGTATCCTTTTAAATATTAATCCAGCTGGATTACTTGGCTTGTTTTCCTTGATTTAGCAATGATTTTTGTTGATATGGGTAAAGCTGTTTTCTTAACTTGCTTCTATTACAAACAGCTGTTAGGTCAAGCCTACCAGTTTGTATATATTACACCTGGGGAAATTCCTGTTTCACTACACAACACAAAATATGTGTAGGATTCCACATACCTTCAGATGGTGCAGAAGTCTGCACAACATCGGATCTCTCCTTGGTCTCTGTCCCCATCGCTTGCAGAGACTGCATGGAAACCGAAGGAGGAGAAAGTGAACCGGGCTACTTCCTCCTCCTCTTTCAGTATAGACTCGACTGCTTGTATGAACCACGGGGCCATACGGAGGCCTGCATGGTTCATGTGAGTAGTGGGGTCTTGGCTGGAAGAGGAAGTGGCCCAGTGTGCAGCAGTTCACTTCTTCCTTCTGTTTTTGTGTGATCTGTGCAGGGGAGGGGGAGAAAGACTAAGGAGAGACCAGATGCCGGCTGAGAGTTTACCATGGGATTGGGAGGGGGGAACAGAGCAAGGTGAGAGTGTATCATGGGGGATAGGGAGACAGAAAGGTGTGTGTACCATGGAGTTTTGAGGGAGGCAGAAAAATCTGAGAATGCCAGGGGGATGGGAAGGGCCAGAAAAAGCTGAGATTGTACCATGGGGGTGGAGGCAAAACAAGCTGAAATTCCATATCATCATGCTGATCAATCCATAGACTGGTGGGTTGTGTCCATCTACCAGCAGGTGGAGATAGAGAGCAATCCTTTTGCCTCCCTATATGTGGTCATGTGCTGCCGGAAACTCCTCAGTATGTTCTCTATCTCAGCAGGTTGTGGTCACACACAGCAGCAGCTCTGGCTAGGTCTCCAAGCCTAATTTTTAGGTTTTGTTGAGTACCTGGGGTTGCGGGCTCTTCTTGAGCAAGTGCAAACCTGGTGGCGCCAGGTCCCTCCTTTTCTCTCCCCTCCTGCTGGCTCCGTTAAAAAAAAAAAAAAAAAAAAAATTTGGACGCCCTTAAAGGCGTTTATTTCGACGTTTATTTAAACGTCTATTGCAGCTACTCACTGAGACACCAGGTCGTTACAGCTCGGAGCGAGAAGCAGGTAATTTTTACCTTTTTATAGCGGGCAGGGGGTTCCCCGATCGATCTCCACGTGGCCTATGGCGTCGGAGGGCGAGGGCGCGAAGAATCGCTCCCCGGACCGCGTGTGCGCTTCTAGCGGGGATGCGGGGGGTCTTAAGGTCTGATTCGCCCTTGTTGGGTGTCAGTTCGGAGGCCGGTCAGTGTCCCGGGTCTTCCTCAGGTGCGGCGGTTTTTCCCGCCATAAACGCCCATCCCCCGCTACTCGCCTCCGCCATTTTGGCCGGCCACTCTGCTCGGACGGCTTCTTCTTGGGCCGCCCTTGAGCTGGGAGACGTTAATGCCATGGCCGCCCTTGATTTGGGCGACGGCAAAAAAAGCGGCTAAAGTTAAGCGCCGTTCTTCCCGCGCGGCTCCTTCGCGGAGTGTCGCGCCGGACGCCATCTTGGATGCGCAGCATGGTTCTCCCCCGCTCTTGCGAGCGCCGGTTGAGGGTGCGTCTAGGGCTGTGGCCCAGGCTGCTGAATTGCACAGTCTGGGGGGTTTCTCCCCCGAGTTTATTTTGCTGCTGCATCAGGCCTTCCTTATGCAAAACGCTGCCCCTTCTCCCTTGTCCGATAAAGGGGTTGAGGCCCCTGGAAGTAAACGCCCTCGGGTGGATTCCCAGGCCTTAGAGGACGCTGTTTCCTCTGATGTAGATGAGGGCAGCGTATCTGAGTTCTCCCAACGGTCCTTTGGGGATTCCTTGGAGGAGACGGATTCCCGCTCGGATGGAGCGGATGACCCCTCTGCAGCGCGGATCTTTCGCTCAGAGGATTTGCCCAATCTGTTAGTGCAGGCCATGAGCATTTTGAAGATTTCCTCTCCAGAGGACGTCTCTCCCTCAGCCCCTGTTGGCTCCGCCATTATGCTGGGGACGAAGCGCCCGCCTAGAACCTTCCACGTGCATGATGCCATGCACACCTTAATTTCGGCTCAATGGGATGTCCCGGAAGCAAGCCTCAAAGTGGCTAGGGCTATGTCCCGCCTCTATCCTTTGCCTGAGAGTGAACGGGAGGCCTTTCTTTGGCCTACCGTGGATTCTTTAATCACTGCGGTGACTAAGAAAACGGCGTTGCCGGTGGAAGGTGGCACGGCCCTAAAGGACGCCCAAGACAGAAGATTGGAGGCGGCCTTAAGGTCGTCCTTCGAGGCGGCTGCCTTAAGTTTGCAGGCCTCAGTTTGCGGCTCCTATGTGGCCAGGGCGTGCCTGACGATTGTGCAGCGGGCTTCCCCCTCGGATCCTTCCTTGAGGGCTGATTGGCCGGCCCTGGAATCGGGCTTGGCTTATTTGGTAGACTTACTGTATGATGTCTTGAGAGCCTCGGCTAAAGGTATGGCTCAGACAGTCTCTGCGCGGCGGTGGCTTTGGCTGAAACATTGGTCTGCTGACCTCGCCTCTAAGTCCCGCCTGGCTAAGTTGCCTTTTAAAGGCAAGCTGCTCTTTGGGGTCGAGCTGGACAAAATCGTGACCGATCTCGGCACGTCTAAGGGCAAGAGGTTACCAGAGGTCAGGGCTCGGGCCAGTGCTCGCCCCGGTATCTCCAGAGGACGATTTCAAGAAGCCCGTCGGTACCGCCCGGGCAAGTCGGGCTCCTCTGCCCCCTCTTCCTTCAAGAGGAACTTCTCCCCCAAGCAGCATTCCTTTCGCAGAGACCGCCGTCCCGGAGGTGCGCCCTCCGGTCCTCCCCCAGGGTCTCGTACCCAATGACGGGGTCCTGGTCCATGGCCCAGTGCAGATTAGAGGACGCCTGTCCTCGTTTCTGGGCGAGTGGACCAGAGTAACTTCAGACGCTTGGGTGCTGGAAGTCATCAGAGACGGCTACAAGCTAGAGTTCTGCCGACCCTTAAGAGACGGGTTTGTACTCTCTCCCTGCAAGTCTCCGGTCAAAGCTGTGGCAGTGCAGCAGACCTTGGACAATCTGATCCGCCTGGGTGCGGTCGTTCCGGTGCCAGAAAATCAGCTTGGCAAGGGACGTTACTCCATTTACTTTGTGGTACCAAAGAAAGGAGGTTCTGTACGGCCTAACCTCGACCTCAAAGGGGTCAATCGGGCCTTGAAAGTTCGGCACTTTCGCATGGAGACTCTCCGCTCTGTTATAGCGGCAGTGAAGGCAGGGGAGTTCCTGGCATCCTTGGACTTCAAGGAAGCGTACTTGCATATTCCCATCTGGCCTCCTCATCAACGCTTTCTGCGTTTTGCAGTCCTGGGCCGACACTTCCAGTTCAGAGCCCTCCCGTTCGGGTTGGCTACTGCTCCGCGGACCTTCTCCAAAGTAATGGTGGTCATCGCGGCCTTCCTGCGAAAGGAAGGAGTACAAGTCCATCCTTATCTGGACGACTGGTTGATCCGAGCCCCCTCTTATGCAGAGTGCGGCAAAGCTGTGGACCGGGTGATTGCTCTTTTGAGCTCCCTGGGGTGGATCATCAACTGGGAGAAAAGCCAGCTGCCCCCGACTCAGTCCCTGGAGTATCTGGGAGTTCGATTCGACACCCAAGTGGGCAGAGTGTTCCTGCCGGACAATCGGATTGTCAAACTTCAGGCTCAGGTGGACCAGTTCCTAGTAGCCTCTCCGCTTCGGGCTTGGGACTATGTGCAGCTGTTGGACTCTATGACGGCCACGATGGAAGTAGTGCCCTGGGCCAGGGCTCATGTGAGACCACTACAACACTCTCTGCTGCAGCGCTGGACTCCGGTGTCGGAGGATTATGCTGTGCGCCTTCCCTTGGACCCAGCAGTGCGCAAGGCGCTGAGCTGGTGGCTGAAGACAGACAAGTTGTCTGCAGGGATGCCTCTTGTGACCCCGGAGTGGATTGTCGTCACGACGGACGCCTCTTTGACGGGCTGGGGAGCCCACTGCTTGGGAAGGACAGCGCAGGGGCTCTGGTCTCCTGCAGAGGCAAAGTGGTCTATCAACCTCCTGGAACTCAGAGCCATTCGGTTGGCGCTTTTGGAGTTCCTCCCGGTACTGGCGTTGAAGCCAGTACGGGTCCTGTCGGACAATGCCACGGCTGTGGCCTATGTCAACCGCCAGGGAGGTACCAAGAGCGCCCCTCTAGCCAAGGAAGCCATGAATCTATGCCAGTGGGCGAAAGCGAACCTGGAACAGCTGTCAGCGGCCCACATTGCCGGAGTCATGAATGTCAAGGCGGACTTTCTCAGTCGCCATACCTTGGATCCCGGAGAGTGGCAGTTATCGGCTCAGGCGTTCTTGGACATCACGAAGCGCTGGGGCCAGCCGAGCCTAGATCTGATGGCGTCATCGGCCAATTGCCAAGTGCCGCGCTTTTTCAGCAGAGGACGGGACCCTCGATCTCTGGGAGTAGATGCTCTTCTCCAACAGTGGCCGACACAGGAGCTTCTCTATGTGTTCCCGCCCTGGCCCATGTTGGGCAGGGTACTAGACCGGGTGGCAAAGCATCCGGGCCGTATAATCCTGGTGGGTCCAGACTGGCCCAGACGTCCCTGGTATGCGGACTTGATCAGGCTCTCAGTGGACGACCCTCTGCGGCTGCCAGTGGAGCAGGGCCTGTTGCATCAGGGTCCCGTGGTGATGGAGGATCCCTCCCCCTTTGGTCTTACGGCCTGGCTATTGAGCGGCAGCGTCTGAGGAAGAAGGGCTTCTCAGACAAGGTCATCGCCACTATGCTGAGAGCGAGGAAGCGCTCTACTTGTACTGCTTACGCCAGGGTTTGGCATACCTTTGCAGCGTGGTGTGAAGCAGGCTCACTTTCTCCCTTCACTGCTCCAATTTCTTCAGTGCTGGCGTTCCTGCAAGAAGGTCTGGAGAAAGGCCTGTCGCTCAGTTCCCTTAAAGTCCAGGTAGCGGCTCTGGCTTGCTTCAGGGGCCGCCTGAAGGGTGCTTCCCTGGCTTCGCAGCCAGATCTGGTACGTTTTCTCAAGGGAGTTAATCACCTGCGCCCTCCTCTGCGCTCAGTGGTGCCTGCGTGGAATCTCAACCTGGTGCTAAGAGCCTTGCAGAAGCCGCCTTTTGAACCCTTGTCGAGGGCATCTCTGAAAGACCTGACGTTGAAAGCAGTCTTTTTGGTGGCTATCACTTCAGCCAGAAGAGTTTCCGAGCTCCAGGCACTCTCATGTCGAGAGCCTTTTTTGCAGTTCACTGAGGCAGGAGTGACTATTCACACAGTGCCTTCCTTCCTGGCCAAGATTGTGTCTCGCTTCCATGTGAATCAGCAGCTCTGTCTCCCTTCCTTTCGTAGGGAGGACTACCCAGAGGAATACTCTGCTCTCAAATTTCTGGATGTGAGACGAGTCATCATCAGATACTTGGAAGTGACCAATGATTTCCGGAAATCGGATCATCTGTTTGTCCTGTTTGCAGATCCTCGTAAGGGTCTGCAGGCTGCTAAGCCTACAGTGGCAAGATGGGTCAAGGAAGCCATTGCAGCGGCTTATGTGGCCGCGGGGAAGGTGCCGCCTATTCAGCTGAAGGCTCACTCCACTAGAGCTCAGGCGGCCTCGATGGCAGAGGCCGGGTCCGTCTCCTTGGAAGAGATATGCAAGGCGGCATCGGCCCATACCTTCTCCAGGCATTACCGCTTGACTGTGGCTGCTCGGGCGGAGGCCCGGTTTGGAGCTTCAGTGTTGCGGTCAGGGATTTCAATGTCCCGCCCTGAGTGAGTACTGCTTCGGTACATCCCACCAGTCTATGGATTGATCAGCCTGATGATATGGAAGGTAAAATTATGTATCATACCTGATAATTTTCTTTCCATTAATCATAGCTGATCAATCCATAGCCCCTCCCAGATATCTGTACTGTTTATATTCTGGTTGCATTTCAGGTTCAAGTTTAGTCTTCAGTTCCTGTTCAGGAGGACTTCGTGTTCAAGTTTTTTCAATTGGATTCTTCAAGAGTTGAGACGAGTTTGTGTTACAGTGAGCTGCTGCATTCCTCTCCCCTCCGTTTTACGGGGCTGTATTGAGACATAAATTCTGCCGGCGCTCCCTCCCGCTTCGTGCGACTGTAAGGCAGCTTTGTACCCCTCCCGCTTCGGCGGTGTTAGGGTCAGTCAGCTCCTCCCGCGGTTGCGGTTGCAGGATAAGCCAGATCCCCCCGCATCGGCGGGGTGGTGTCCCTCCCCCGCTCCGCGGGGATGAGCTGGACGGATTCCCCTCTCCCACTTGTGTGGGGATGAGCTGGGTTAATTCCCCTCCCCCGTTTCGGCGGTGGTGAGCTGGGCAGAGTGTCCCTTTGTGGGTGTAATTCTCTAAGTGCTGAGTCCTGCGGATGGAGCTTGGATATCGACATACTGAGGAGTTTCCGGCAGCACATGACCACATATAGGGAGGCAAAAGGATTGCTCTCTATCTCCACCTGCTGGTAGATGGCCACAACCCACCAGTCTATGGATTGATCAGCTATGATTAATGGAAAGAAAATTATCAGGTATGATACATAATTTTACCTTAGTTTCACCACTTTCCCTTCTCTGGGAAATATTTGTTTCTATATTAATACCTTTCAAGTATTTAAATGTCTGTATCATATCTCCCCTGTACCTCCTCTCCTCTAGGGTATACATATTTAGATCTTCCAGTCTCTTCACATATGTCCTTTGGCGCAAGTCCCATATCATTCTTGTCGCCTTCCTCTGGACCATTTCTTCGTCTTACATTTTTAGCAAGATATGGCCTCCAAAATTGAACACAGTACTCTAGATGGGGCGTTAACACCTCTTTCTATACAGCCTAGCATCCTTCTGGGTATGATCACTTCCTTGTCACACTGTTTTGTCACTTTCAGATCCTCACTGGTTAAGGCGGTTGACTTAGCGGACTTTAAAAAAGGTTTGGACGGCTTCCTGGAGGAAAAGGCCATAAAATGTTATTGAATGGAAATGGGAATAATCCACTATTTCTGGGATGGGCGGGACAAATTGTTTATTTTGGTCGCTGTCGGAGACAGAGTGCTGGGCTCGATGGACTCTTGGTCTGTCCCGGCATGGCGATGCTTATGTACTTATGTACTAGATACTATCACCCCAAGATCCCTCTCCCTGTTTGTGCATATCAGTGCCTCACCACGTAGCACATATGTCTCCCTTGGATTTCTACTCCCTAAGTGCATCACTTTGTACTTCTTAGCGTTGAATTTTAATTGCCAAACATTAGACCATTTCCTCCAGGAACTTGTCCAAATCTTTTTAAAACCTAGATATTCTAAGTGCTGTTACTATATATTCCTCCAGCAGTGAGTTCCAGAGCTTAATTATTTGGTTGAAAAAAAAATTTCCTCCTATTAGAAAAGTATTTCCATGCAATTTCATTGACTGTCCCCTGGTCTTTGTACTTTTTGAATGTTTGTATTTGAGCTATCATGGTCCTTGCACTCTAGTTAAAAGGAACTTCTGTTTATTCCTTCACTTGATAATGCAAAGAAACAAATTATAGTTGTCATGGGTTTTTTCTTTTATTGGCCCACATATGGGGAACTTGCTGCCAGGTTATTTGTTAGGAGAGTTTTTAGGTTCCAGTTTGAAAAAGATGGGAAACTCAATTTTCTCAGGTTGCCTTTACTTAGAAACATAGAAACATGTCAGCAATAGCTCATTCAGTCTGCCCATCCACAGCATCTACTGTCTCCTCCTCTCCCTAAGAGATCCCATGTGCTTGTCCCATGTTTTCCACCACTTCCACCAGGAGGCTGTTCCATGCGTCCTCAGCCCTTTCTGTAAAAAAAAAAAAAGGAAAGTTTCCTTAGCGTCCCTCCGGACCGGCCCAGAATGTGACTGATGGGTTGTGCACGCCTTCCAGCAGGTGGAGACTGAGAAAAAACTGTGACTCTAGGGAGCCAATAAGAGCCCTTGCCCGCCAGAGAAAGATCCAGTAATCTCAGTCTCCAGCAGGTGGAAGGTGGTGAGTCCTTCAGTCTCATTCTTTTCTTTTCTCTAGTGTCATTTTTTTCTGGTAAAAGGTTCAGTTTCTCCTGTGCATTTGTTTAAAAAAAAAAAAAAAAAAAACCTGCTTATTTGGGGCTGAGGTCTGTGGGGGTCTCTTTTGCCCCGGGGGTGTCACACTCGGATGGTCGAGTCCCTCCCCCCCTATTCCTCCCTATTAACTAAGCATAATATTGATGTTGAGATGCTTTCAGTAGCAGTCTGTTGTCTGGAACAGGCTGACTCCTGTGAATTTCCTCCAGCTCCTCAGTAGAGAGAACTGTAGAGGCAGGGAGAGGCAGCTGCTCTTTTAAAAAAAAAAAAAAAAAAAAAAGCAAATCCGGGCTTTTGGCTCCGTGATTGTCAGCACTACTGTGGTTGAGTCTATTTGAGCAAGCAGGGCAGCTCCGCCGAGTAGCGCTTTTACTTTCGTTTTCGGGGGCTGTTGTTTGTTTTGGTGATCAGCTGTTCGCGATGTGTGAGCGCTTGCGGCGCTGCTCCGTCTGTCAGCGCCGGGGCCTCGGTTCAAGCGGAGTATGTAAGTTTTGTACGGCAGATGAGATTTTTGAGGAGCAGGGTGTAGGACCAGCTAAATCGCCGGCTTCAGTGCTACAGGCGTCGGGGGGGGGGGGGGGGGGGGGGGGGGGGCTGATTCGGGTTCCCGTGTTGCGGTCGCGTCTCCCGCTCCCTCGTTGCCGATTTTGGCGGGAACGCCCGCCATTTTGGATCTTGCTGGGCCTGATGCCCCTAGGGCCTCTCTGCCTTCTGTTCAACAGTCTTCAGCCTCATTGTTGCCTCAGGGAGCTGCTGGATTTCCTCCGCAGTTTGTCCTTCAAATGTATCAGGCATTTTTATTACATCAATCAGCTCCTGCTGTACCTCCAGCACAGGATTCCCTGGAAGGCTCTGCTGTGCCTTTAAAGAGAGTCAGGCAGTCCCTGCAGGCAGAGCAGGAGGACTCCTTTGATCCTGATCCAGAGCTCCCGGTTTTAGCAGAGGAGTCAGGCTTTCCTGAGGAGATTTTTTCAGAGGATTTTTCTCAGACGGTAGATGAGGGTGATTCCCTTTCCTTAGGGGAGGATCCTTCAGTGGTCAGAATATTTCATAAGGATGACCTTCAGGAGCTTATTTCTCAGGTTTCCTCTATGCTTCGTTTTGATGACCAGGATAGTACTGTGGTTGAGACTAGGAAGGTAGATATGCTGATAAAAGGAATTCGCAGGGCCGGCAAGTCTTTTCCCATGCATCAAGACATAAGGGATATTGTCCAGGCTCAGTGGGAGCGGCCGGATTCTGGTTTTCGGTTGGCTAGAGCTATGGGCAGGCTTTACCCTGTTCCTGAGGCGGATAAAGAGCTTTTAGGTTCTCCGGTAGTGGATGCTGTGGTTTCTGCGGTGACTAAGCGGAACACAGTGCCGGTAGATGGTGGCACGGCACTGCGGGACCCCCAGGATCGCAGGATTGAATCCCTGTTAAAGAATGTTTTTGATGTTTCAGCTCTGGCGGTGCAGGCCGCCATCTGTGGTTCCTTGGTTGCACGAGCAAGTTTCCGGTGGTCCGAGCGGGTTTTGGACCGTCCTTCGGATGATATTTCGGCCATTGACCACGATGTGGCTAAGCTGGAGATGGCTTCTGCGTTTTTGGCAGATGTTATGTATGATTTGCTTCGGGCCTCTTCAAAGTCTATGGCTTTTTCAGTTGTGGCTCGCCGTACTCTCTGGCTTCGTGGTTGGTCTGCGGATGCGGCTTCTAAGTCCAAACTAAGCAAATTTCCCTTTAAGGGCTCCTTTTTGTTTGGAGAGGAGCTAGACAAACTGGTGAATAGCTTAGGTGAGGCTAAAGTTCCGAGGTTACCGGAGGATCGGCCTAGAGATTCTGGTCGCGGTTCTTTTTCCGCTCGTGGCAGAGGGCGTGATTTTCGTCGGTTCCGTTCAACCAGAGGTTTTCAAGGCCCTCGGTCTAGATTTGCCCAAAGAACTCAGTCCTTTCGGGGAGATCGTCGAGGAGGTCGGGGGACAGGGGGGGTTCCTTTTCCACCTCTTCCAATTCGCAGCAATGAAGGTGTGCGGGCCCAGCCTCTGGTCCCAGTGGGCGCTCGGTTGGCGCACTTTCAAGAGAGGTGGGCCCAAATTACCTCAGATCAGTGGGTTCTAGAAGTTATTCGAGACGGGTACGCATTAGAGTTTGCTCGTCCCTTGTCAGATGCTTTCCTGCAATCGCCTTGTCGGTCTCGCATCAAGGCCGGAGCTGTTCGTCTTACTCTGCGCAAGCTTCTGGATCTTCGAGCGATTTGTCCGGTGCCGTCGGCGGAGAGAGGTCAGGGCCGTTACTCCATCTATTTTCTGGTGCCCAAGAAGGACGAGACTTTCCGTCCCATTTTAGATCTCAAGGGGGTCAATCGGGCTCTCAAGGTGCCCTCTTTCCGGATGGAAACTCTTCGGTCTGTCATTGTTGCGGTGCGGGCGGGAGAGTTCCTGACTTCGCTAGATCTTACAGAAGCCTATTTTCACATTCCAATTCGTCCGGCACATCAGAGGTTTCTTCGTTTCGCGATTCTAGGCCACCATTTTCAGTTTCGGGCCCTTCCTTTCGTGCTAGCTACGGCTCCCCGCACGTTTACCAAGATCATGGTGGTGGTAGCGGCAGCTCTCAGAACAGAAGGTGTGTTAGTCCACCCTTATTTGGACGATTGGTTGATTCGGGCAAAGTCTTTCCAAGAGAGTGTTCAGGTGACGGCTCGGGTAGTCGAGTTCTTACGCTCCCTCGGTTGGGTAGTCAATCTACAAAAGAGTCATCTTCAGCCCTCTCAGTCCTTAGAATATCTGGGTGTCCTCTTCGATACGAGGCTCGGCCGTGTGTTTCTCCCTCCGGCTCGCGTGCTCAAGTTGCAAGCTCAGATTCGAATCTTCTTACAGATGTCCAGTCCGTCGGCGAGAGATTATCTTCAGATTCTGGGCTTGATGGCGGCAGCAATAGAGACGGTGCCCTGGGCCAGGGCTCACATGCGGCCTTTGCAGAGGTCCCTTCTTTCCAGGTGGTCATCCCAGACCGGATCGCTTTATCACCATCTGCCACTTTCGTTGCAAGTCAGGGCCAGTCTGAGATGGTGGCTACGGAGAGCCAATTTAACCAAGGGTTCACCTCTGGAGCAGCCCAGCTGGGTTGTAGTAACGACGGATGCCAGTCTTCAAGGCTGGGGTGCTCACTGTCAGGGGCAGATTGCTCAAGGTCTCTGGTCTCTTCCAGAGGCCAGCAATTCAATCAATCTATTGGAAACCAGGGCCATCCGTCTAGCGCTCCTGAGGTTTCGTCATCTGTTGAGAGGGCAGGCAGTGCGAATAATGTCAGACAATGCCACGGCGGTGTCATACATCAATCGGCAAGGAGGGACGAGGAGTCTACCGTTGGAGCGAGAAGCGGCGCAGCTTCTGCAATGGGCGGAGGTCAACCTGGTGGCTCTGTCAGCGGCTCATGTAGCAGGAACGCTCAGTGTTCAAGCAGATTTTCTCAGTCGTCACCTCCTCGATCCCGGAGAGTGGTCGTTAAGCGAAGTGGCGTTTCGTCTGTTGGTGGATCGTTGGGGGGCTCCCAGGATGGATCTGTTTGCGTCCACAGTCAATGCAAAGCTTCCTCTGTTCTACAGTCGTTGCAGAGATCCCAAAGCGCACGGGGTGGACGCTCTTCTTCAATCCTGGCCGGACGGGCTAGTATATGCGTTTCCTCCTTGGCCTCTGATAGGTCGTCTGCTGCAGAAGGTAGAGGCTCACAAGGGTCGTCTCATTCTGGTGGCGCCAGATTGGCCTCGAAGGCCGTGGTATGCCGACCTTCGACGTCTTCTGGTGGATCTTCCCTTCAGGATTCCGGTCACTCCAGAGCTTTTGTCGCAGGGTCCGGTCGCTCATCCGGATCCGGGTCGATTCTGTCTTACGGCTTGGCTCTTGAGAGGGCTAGGTTAGCAAAGAAAGGTTATTCTGCTCAGGTTATTGCTACTATGCTGCGTTCCCGACGGCGTTCTACTTCTTTGAATTATGTACGTACTTGGAGGATTTTTGAAGAATGGTGTTCGGAGTATTCTATTTCTCCTCTGGCGGCTTCGGTGTCGCAGATTTTGGATTTTTTGCAGCGGGGGTTTGACAAAGGTTTGGCGTTGTCTTCCCTTAAAGTGCAGATTGCGGCTTTGTCATGTTTTCGCGGTCCTATCCAAGGGAAGTCGTTAGCTACTCATCCGGATGTGGTACGTTTCCTTAAAGGGGTTAATCTTCTTCGTCCCCCATTGTCTTGTGCGTTCCCTTCGTGGGATCTGAATTTGGTGCTATCGGTTCTTACTAAACCTCCTTTTGAGCCCTTGTCGTCCTGTTCTTTGAAGGATTTAACTCTGAAGGCGGTGTTTTTGGTGGCCATCCCGTCGGCCAGGCGAGTTTCGGAGTTGCAGGCTTTGTCGTGTAGGTCTCCCTTTTTGGAATTCTGTCCAGATCGCGTAGTTTTGCGGCCGGTGCCTTCCTTTCTTCCCAAGGTGGTATCTCGGTTTCATGTTTCTCAGCCAGTTGTTTTGCCTGTCTTAGGTTCATTTTCTGGCTCACAGGAGCAGCGGAGTTTGAAGTGTTTGGACGTCAAGCGGGTGTTGAAGCACTATACTAAATCTACGGAGGTCTTTCGGAGATCTGATCGGTTGTTTCTTTTGATTGGAGGTGCGCGTAAGGGGCTCATGGCCTCTAAACCTACGATTTCTCGTTGGCTCAAGGAGATGATTGCTTCGGCCTATCTTATTTCTGGGAAAACGGTTCCGGACCATGTCAAAGCTCATTCTACAAGAGGTCAGGCAACTTCGTGGGCAGAGCGTTGTATGGTTTCTCCGGAGGACATTTGCAGGGCGGCGACCTGGTCGTCCTTGCATTCCTTTTCTAAGCACTACCGTTTGGACATTCTCAGTCGTCGCTCGGTTGATTTTGGGGCGCGCGTGTTGTCGGTGGGGCTGTTAGGGTCCCTCCCATGATTTCACTGCTTTGTTACATCCCATCAGTCACATTCTGGGCCGGTCCGGAGGGACGCTAAGGAAGGGTAAATTAGGCCTTACCTGCTAATTTGCTTTCTTTTAGTCCCTCCGGACCGGCCCAGATCCCTCCCTTCAGATATCTGAGTTTTCAGAGGTTCCGTATCGTTTTTCTTTTGGAGCTGTGTTGCTAGTTTGTTTCTCTGTTGAAAAACACACAAAAAAAAAAAAAAAAAAAAAGAACAAAAATATGTTTTCAGGCACTCACCCTTGGTTGGCAATGTGCCGGTGGCTGCTCAGGTTTTTTGGATGCACAGATTAGGTACTTGTTTTCTTCTGCTTTGATACTCTATTACTGGATCTTTCTCTGGCGGGCAAGGGCTCTTATTGGCTCCCTAGAGTCACAGTTTTTTCTCAGTCTCCACCTGCTGGAAGGCGTGCACAACCCATCAGTCACATTCTGGGCCGGTCCGGAGGGACTAAAGGAAAGCAAATTAGCAGGTAAGGCCTAATTTACCCATTTCCATAGATTGCTCCTGAGCCTACAACCTTTTAACATCATCCTATGCCCTCTTATTCTGTTTTCCTTCATTTGAAATACTCACCTCCTGTACAGTAATACCATGGAGATATTTAAATGTCTTATCATACCCCCTCTATCCTGCCTTTCTTCCAGAGTAGATGACTTTTGTCTGTCCCCATATGCTTTATGATAGAGACCACTGACCATTTTTGTAGCCACCCTCTGGATCGATTCCATCGTGTTTGTCTTTTCGAAGGTTCCACCTCCAGAATTGCACACAGTATTCTAAATGGAGCCACACTAGAGGCTTATACAACAGCACTATCACCTCCTTTTCCTGCTGGCCATTCCTCTCCCTATGTACCAGAGCATCCTTCTGGCTTTGACTGTTTCCTTTTTTTCTACCTGTGTGGCCACTTTAAGATTGTCAGATATGATCACCCCCATTTTCCACTTTTCTTTCATACATAGAAGTACTTCACTCCCTATACAATACTGCTCCCTTGGATTTTTATGGCCCACGTTCATGACCCTGCATCTTTTAGCATTTTAATCTTAGTTGCCAATTTCTGTGCCATTCTTCAAGCTTCGCTCTGGGGTGTCTATCCTGTTAGTTTGGTATCTTCCTCAAAGAGGCAAACCTTACCAGACAGCTCTTCTGTAATATTGCTCACAAAGATGTTAAAAAGAGCTGACCCAAAGAGTGATCCCGATGGCACAGTTTCTAACTCGGTCATTCACTTTTGGGCCCATACTGAGGGCAGTCAAATCAAGTCGCCTATGCGGAACCATGTCAAAACCTTTGCTAAAATTTTAAGTACACCAAATCTAGCACTCCTCTTATATTCAACTGTTTGGTCATCCAATCAAAGAAATTAATCAGATTTATCTGACGAGACCTGCCTGTAGTAAAGTCATGCTACCTCGTGTCTTGTAGTCCATTCAGTTCTAGAAACTTGCTTTAGAGTTTCCATCAATTTACTCACCACAGAGGTCAGACTAACAGGCCTGTAATTCCCAACCTCCTCTTTACTACCACTTTTGTGGAGAGGAAACACACCTGCCATTCTTCAGTCCTTGAAAATAACAGACAGCGGAGCTGCCAGAACTTCTCTGAACACCTTGAGTTCCCTTGGATATATCCAATCAGGGGCCTCATAGCTTTGTCTACTTTTAGTTTAGCTAGCTCCTCACGAACACATAGTAACATAGTAGATGACGGCAGAAAAAGACCTGCACGGTCCATCCAGTCTGCCTAACAGGACAAACTCATATGTGCTACTTTTTGTGTATATCTTACCTTGATTTGTAACTGTCATTTTCAGGGCACAAGACCGTACAAGTCTGCCCAGCACTATCCCCGCCTCCCAACCACCAGCCCCGCCTCCCACCACCAGCTCTGGCACAGACCGTATAAGTCTGCCCAGCACTATCCAGTCTTCTAAGAACCAGTTTTGGTCTATCACCCATCCATTCCCATTAACATTTTCTGTGGTCCTACTCCCAGCCCTTTATCTGTGAACATAGAATAGAAAATATTTGTTAAGCAGTTTGTCATTATCCTTACCAGCTTCTACATATCTCACCCTTGGGCCTCACAATGCCATTTTGGAACTTCTTAAGTCTTTCCCCAGATTTTACCGTAGTGGCCATCTTTTCTTTCCTGACAACTTTTCCAGCTTCTCTTAGATTTCCAGGTATTTTTGCCTGGCTTCCTATTTCTGTGATATAATTTTGAAAGCTAATCTCCTTTTTCCTTACTTTTTCAGTTACTACATTTGAGAACCAAAGCAGCCTTTTTTTCCTCTTTTATTTACTTTCCTAACGTAAAGGTTTATTGTCTTTAAAATAGCTCCTTTCTGTTTTGGCCACTGCTTCTCTGCTTCCTTCAGCTGTTTCCATCAAACTAATAAACCCTTGAATAAAACCCTCTCCATGTGTCTCTATTGAACCACAAAAAGCAGGGACAGCCAGGTGGATAATGTCACTGGAGCCACACACTGGTTATAAGTTTTATTGTTGACCCGACATGGCCATATTTCGGCAAGTGACTGTGTTGGGGGTCCTTATTTTTCATTGTGAGTAAACACAGTAGTTCACAAACCTTATGCTTTCATATAATCAGTCAGTTTAACTAACTACTGTTACACCATTCAGAATGGCATTGAGACAGAAAGTCTTCACAAACTCACTCCTTTGTGGTCTGCTACAACAAACTTAAAAACTGATTATGCTTTGAACGTTAGCCAGTCTTCTACGGAAGACACTTAGATTATGGTTGTATGGAATGATGTCTTATGCATTTTATTTGCTGTTTTATTTATTTATATTTATTAATGTATTATATATGTTCGTAAACCACTTGTATTAATAAGGAGAGGTTAGAAATTTTATTAAATGAAACTAAATATGGTGTTCAGTAATTTATTCTTAGTTAATGTGATAGCTCAGACTGGTCCCAGCCTAGACATCTGGTTACGACTCGTGGCTAAGTTGCTGCTTGTCATCTGTGAAGGGGACTCAACCAGAAAGGAAATTAGAATCTGCATACTGCAAAAACAAATCAATTGGATTTGTTATGGAACCTTGCATATAGAGTCTGTGGTCCAGCAATACAGCCTAGTTCTGACGATAGTGGGGAGGAAAGTGCTTTAAATTGAAAGGTTTGTCAGAAGAGGACTGTATATTTCACAGGATATATTTTCAGTAAACAATGTGACTTATTCTGAAATCAGAAATATAGCAGGAAGAAATTCCAAGTTGCAAAACTGTCAAGAATGAGGAAAGAGAGCAATGCAAACATAGTTAAGTCATGGTCAATAAATTGAAGGTTTAGTCATTAGTAAGGCCTCACGTGTTTGACTTTATAGGAAATTAATTCTTGTTGATAAGAATTTCAGTATTGCCACAGTGATATTACATTCATTTTAATCCAGTCAACCAACCAGTCAAGTTTTCAGGCAATCCACAATGAATATGCATATGAGAGACTTGACTCTATCCCATGCATAATCAGTATGGATATCCTACAGACTTGACCAGTTGGATGTGTTCCAAAGATTAGGTTGAGAACCACTGCTTTAGTCAAATGCGGGTTCCCTCCCACCCTTTCCCATCTTTTAATACTACTGAATGATTAGGAACTTGCTCTGCTAAGCCACCAGATGGCGATATTTAGTTTAAATTGTGTAAAAGTTGAGGGTTTTGTGTCCTAGATCCTTGAGTTCTTTATGCATTAAATATTAACTCAATGTTCACATATTTTTATTGTTTTGCTAGAGGTTGGTCATACATATTTATTAACCATAGGACCATATATTTGCAAAGTTGACCTGGAAAGCATGGAAACAAACCTATTCCTTTTTAAAAATTTAATTTAGATTTTAAAAATATACTATTAAACAATGCTTTTTAAAATATTTTAAAACACACTTCCCGTTAAATGTAAATGTCTGTTTATGTTTTGAAGACAATTTTTAAAGGACTTCAGCGTGTAGAACAATATTTTACATGCTTTAATAGGTTCTTATAAAATTGCACAGGGTATATGCACATTAAAGTAGCACACGGGAACATCTTTGCTTTTGTGTTAACATGCATAGGCATTTCCAGGAACAGAGAATGGGTGGAGTGAGGATGAGATTAGCACTTGTGCATATATATTATGTAAACACCTGCATATGTGACTATTCTTTCCAGTGTTTCCCTGCACAAGAGCAGGTGTAAATGTGTGTGTGTGTGTACTTTCTCTGGGGTACTACCACTACTACTACTACAATTTAGCATTTTTTATAGCGCTACAAAGCGTACGCAGCGCTGCACAAACATAGAAGAAAGACAGTCCCTCCTCAAAGAGCTTACAATCTAGTAGACAAAAAATAAAGCAAACAAATCAATTAATGTGTAGAGGAAAGAGGAGAGGAGGGTAGGTGGAGGCGAGTGGATACAAGTGGTTACGAGTCAAAAGCAATGTTAAAGAGGTGGGCTTTCAATCTAGATTTAAAGATGGTCAAGGATGGGGCAAGACGTAGGGGCTCAGGTAGTCTATTCCAGGCGTAGGGCGCAGCAAGACAGGAGCGAAGTCTGAAGTTGGCAGTAACGGAGAAGGGAACAGATAAGAAGGATTTATCCAGGGAACGGAGTGCACGTGAAGGGGTGTAGGGAAGGACGAGTGTGGAGAGATACTGTGGAGCAGCAGAGTGAGTACATTTATAGGTTAGTAGAAGAAGTTTGAACAGGATGCGAAAACGGATAGGGAGCCAGTGAAGCGACTTGAGGAGAGGGGTAGTATGAGTAAAGCGACCCTGGCGGAAGACGAGACGGGCAGCAGAGTTTTGAACCGACTGGAGAGGGGAGAGGTGACTAAGTGGGAGGCCAGCAAGAAGCAGATTGCAGTAGTCCAAACGAGAGGTGACAAGGGTGTGGATGAGGGTTTTGGTAGAGTGCTCAGAAAGAAAGGGGTGGATTTTACGGATGTTGTAAAGAAAAAAAATGACAGGTCTTGGCGATCTGCTGGATATGAGCAGAGAAGGAGAGAGAAGAGTCAAAGGTAACCCCAAGGTTTCGAGCTGAGGAGACAGGGAGAATGAGAGAGCCATCAACAGAAATAGAAAATGGGGGGAGCGGGGAGGTGGGTTTGGGGGGGGGGGGGAAAATGAGAAGCTCGGTTTTGGTCATATTTAATTTCAGGTGGCGTTGAGACATCCAGACAGCAATGTCAGACAAGCACGCTGAAACTTTGGTTTGGATGCAAGGTGAGATATCAGGGGTAGAAAGGTAGATTTGGGAGTCATCAGCATAGAGATGGTAGGAAAAGCCATGGGATGAGATTAATGAACCAAGGGAAGAAGTGTAGATAGAAAAGAGGAGGGGACCAAGAACAGAATCCTGAGGTACGCCGACAGGCAGAGGGATAGAAGTAGAAGAGGATCCACCAGAGTGAACACTAAAGGTGCGGAGGGAGAGGTAGGAAGAGAACCAGGAAAGGACAGAGCCCTGGAATCCAAGTGAGGACAGGGTATCGAGAAGTATGCTGTGATCGACAGTGTCAAAAGCAGCGGAAAGATCAAGAAGAATGAGGATGGAATATTGACCTCTGGATTTAGCCAGTAATAGGTCATTGGAGACTTTAGTAAGCGCAGTTTTGGTTGAGTGGAGAGGGCGAAAACCAGATTGTAGTGGGTCAAGAATAGCATGTGAGGAGAGAAAATCAAGGCAGCGGCGGTGAACAGCACGCTCAAATAATTTGGAGAGAAAAGGAAGGAGAGAGATGGGTCGGTAATTAGAGGGACAAGTAGGGTCGAGTGAAGGCTTCTTAAGGAGAGGTGTGACCACAGCATGTTTAAAGGCAGCAGGGACAGTCGCATTGGAAAGTGAGAGGTTGAGAATGTGACAGATAAAAGGAATAAGAGCAGGAGAGATGGTATTAAGAAGGTGGGTGGGAATGGGATCAGAGGAACAGGTGGTACATTTTGAGGAAGAAAGGAGAAGTGTAGTTTCCTCAATAGTAACTTCAGGAAAGGAGGAAAAGGAATGAAGGGAAGGAGAGAGAGGGGAACGGATTAGTGGAGGGAGAGGTGGCGAGGTAGAGAATGCAAGGTTTATCTTTTGAACCTTGTTGTGAAAGAATTCAGCAAGGGTCTGAGGAGATAATGACGGGGGAGTTGGGGGAGGGGGCACCTTGAGGAGAGAGTTCAATGTGGTGAAGAGAAGTCGAGGGTTAGAGCCAAGAGAGTTGGATATAATAATCCTGTTTGGCACGTAAAAGAGCAGATTGGAAGGAGATCAGCATGAACTTAAAGTGTAAGAAATCAGCAAGGCCCCGAGATTTCCGCCAGAGGCGTTCGGCAGAGCGGGTACAGGAACGTAGGTAGTGCATTGACAGCCTAGGCACATTGTTTTGTTTAAATCATTTTTATTAGGTAGAGCAATGAACGTAAGCATTATGATACTTCCAATATAGTTATACTATATAAAAACAATGATACTGAATAGTTGCAAACCAAATTAAGCAATAAACCAACCAATGGCCTCCCTCCACCATCATTTTCAGTGTCCCTCCCCCACCCCTTCCTTGTCCCTACTCCATACTGCTCATGTTACCTTAACTTTTCTGGGGCTGCTCTAGAATTACTCTGCGCTGGCGCAAGACCTTCCAGTAGAGGCCCGTGCTCAAGTGCGGCAGTGTCCTGACTGCCCTCTGACAGGAAATGTAGTGCTCAAGTGCGGCAGTGTCCTGCCTGCCCTCTGACAGGAAATGTGGCAGTGCTTGAGCATGGACCTATACTGGAAGGCCTACACTGGTGCACAGTACTTTTGGAGTGGCCCCAGAAGAGTATGCTTTCAGCATTAGCTTTGGGAATGGAAGAGGAAGAAAATGCTGGACCTGGGGCTGTGGCAGGAATAGGAGATGAGATGCTGGACCTAGGATAGGTGGATAGGGAGGGGAGGGGGAGATCCTGGACCTGAGAGGGGTAGGGAAGAGGAGCTGGCCATCTAGAATAGGTAGAAAGGGAAAGGGGGGATGCTGGCCAACTTGGGAGTGGGATAGGGAGGGTAAGGGGGGATATACTGGACATGAAGGAAGGGGGTGTATGTCCTTGAGCCTCCCATAGAGACAGGGGGAAGGGGCACACAGCTAAAGGTTTGCCTAAGGCAGGGGTAGGCAACTCCGGTCCTCGAGAGCCGCAGGCAGGTCAGGTTTTCAGGATATCCACATTGAATATGCAGGAGATAGATTTGCATATCATGGAGGCAGTGCTTGCAAATCTTTCTCATGCATATTCATTGCGGATATCCTGAAAACCTTACCTGCCTGCGGCTCTCGAGGACTGGAGTTGCCTACCCCTGGCCTAAGGAGTTAAATGACCTTGGGCTAAGCCTGGGTGAAATTGTTTTTATTGGGCTACTATGCTGCATGGGAGAAAGTTAAAATTGCTAGTCATGATTAAACAATATAACCTTATCTGAGCTTCAGATACCTTGGGTCAAAAGATTTTAATCTGGCTTATTGATTGTAGCATAGACTACAGTGTGTGTGGGTTTACAGCCATTCTCCGAGGACAAGCAGGCTGCTTGTTCTCACTGATGGGTGACGTCCACGGCAGCCCCTCCAATCGGAAACTTCACTAGCAAAGTCCTTTGCTAGTCCTCGCGCGCCCGCGCGCACCGCGCATGCGCGGCCGTCTTCCCGCCCGAAACCGGCTCGAGCCGGCCAGTCTTCTTTTGTCCGCACTCGGTACGGTCGTTTTTTCGCCGTGTCGAGCCCCGGAAAGTCGACCTCGCGCGTCCAAAGTTTTTTTTTTGAGCGTGTTTTTTCTTCGGAAAAGCTTTCTTCTAGTGCGGGAAGTGCTCCGGAAACCCTCCCCGGGTTTCGTGTCAATCCTCCCCGTACTTACAGCTTTTTGCCCCGATAAGTTTTCTTTCGTCGTCGGGGTAGGCCTCTTTCGGCCTCGGTCGAGATTTTTCTCCCTCTAAATTTTGGTGCTTCAATTTTCGCCATTTCGGCTTTTGATTTCGCCGGCGTGATTTTTCCGCCCATGACATCGAAGCCTTCCAGCGGCTTCAAGAAGTGCACCCAGTGCGCCCGGGTTATCTCGCTCACTGATCGACACTCGTCGTGTCTTCAGTGTCTGGGGGCTGAGCACCGCCCTCAGAACTGCAGTCTGTGTTCCCTGCTTCAAAGGCGGACTCAGGTAGCGAGACTAGCCCAGTGGAACGTGTTGTTCTCGGGCTCTTCGTCGGCATCGGCACCGGGATCTTCGAGTGCATCGACGTCGTCAGCGTCCAGACCATCTTCCTCGGCCGCCCTTGCATCGAGTGCATCGAGGCATCGGGCCTCTGCATCGGCGCCGAGACATCGGATAGCTTGATCGACGTCGGTGGTACCGGGACCTCGTCTCCTGATGTCGTCGGACGGTGGTGCATCGAGTGGAGTGCAGGTGAGGGCTGTCCATTCCCCTGCTGGTGGCGGTGAGCCCTCGGGTGGGTCTCCTCCTACCCTGAGGGCTCCTGCGGTACAGCCCCCCCGAGATCGACCCTCTTCGGTCTCGGCCCCGAGGAAGCGACGGATGGATTCTACGTCCTCCTCGTCGGTGCCGGGGAGCTCCGGTGACATGCTTCGGAAGAAATCGAAGAAGCATCGACACCGGTCTCCTCCCCGTGTCGGCACCGAGAGCTCTGGGTCGCCGAGG
Source organism: Microcaecilia unicolor (assembly GCF_901765095.1). NCBI lineage: Eukaryota > Metazoa > Chordata > Amphibia > Gymnophiona > Siphonopidae > Microcaecilia > Microcaecilia unicolor. Next base: position 53,625 of record NW_021963173.1, on the reverse strand, counting down.
GATTCGGCACCCAGCAGGCATCGGCACCGAGAGGACCGCTCACCCTCTGTTCAAGAGGTGTCGATGCGCTCCACTCTGGACAGCCCGGAACAGCCTCCTCGCCCGGAACAGGTTCTGACGTCGACGCCTGCATCGACCTCTCAGCCTTTTTCTGCAGCCACTCTGAACGAGAGCCTCCGGGCCGTTCTCCCAGAGATTCTGGGAGAGCTGTTGCGCCCTACCCCTCTGGTACCGGCGGTGCTTGCGCCTCCGGTACCGTCGAGCGTGGCGCCGGCTGGCCCATCGCCCAGGTTGAGGTCCCCGACGTCGGTACCGCGTGCGGTGCCGACCGCGGCCACCTCCCAGGAGGGCTCCCCGACTACGTCGGCGGAGGGAGCTTCGCCGATGCGGGCGAGGGAGTCTTCCTCTCGACGCCCCCGTCGTGGACGTGGTTCCACTGAGTCGAGCAGGGCGAGGTTGCAGACACAGGTTCGGGAACTTGTGTCTGACACCGAGGGTGAGGCCTCGTGGGAGGAAGAGGAAGACCCCAGATATTTCTCTGACGAGGAGTCTGAGGGTCTTCCGTCTGATCCCACTCCCTCTCCTGAAAGGCAGCTTTCTCCTCCTGAGAGCCTGTCTTTCGCTTCCTTTGTCCGGGAGATGTCTACGGCCATCCCCTTCCCGGTGGTTGTGGAGGACGAGCCCAGGGCTGAAATGTTTGAGCTCCTGGACTATCCTTCTCCACCTAAGGAAGCGTCCACTGTTCCCTTGCACCATGTCCTAAAAAAGACATTGCTTGCGAACTGGACAAAACCCTTAACTAATCCCCACATTCCCAAGAAGATCGAGTCCCAGTACCGGATCCATGGGGACCCAGAGCTGATGCGCACTCAGTTGCCTCATGACTCTGGAGTTGTGGATTTGGCCCTAAAGAAGGCTAAGAGTTCTAGGGAACATGCTTCGGCGCCCCCGGGCAAGGACGCTAGAACCTTAGACTCCTTTGGGAGGAAGGCCTACCATTCCTCTATGCTCGTGTCCAAGATTCAGTCTTACCAGCTCTACACGAGCATACACATGCGGAACAATGTGCGGCAGTTGGCGGGCTTGGTTGATGCTCTTCCCCCCGAGCAAGCCAAGCCTTTTCAGGAGGTGGTCAGGCAGCTGAAGGCGTGCAGAAAATTCCTGGCCAGAGGAGTTTATGACACTTTTGATGTTGCGTCCAGGGCCGCTGCTCAAGGTGTGGTGATGCGCAGGCTCTCATGGCTGCGTGCCGCCGACCTGGAGAATAGACTCCAGCAGCGGATTGCGGACTCGCCTTGCCGTGCGGACAATATTTTTGGCGAAAAAGTTGAACAGGTGGTAGAGTCTCTCCACCAGCGGGACACCGCATTCGACAAATTCGCCCGCCGGCAGCCTTCATCCTCTACCTCTACAGGTAGACGATTTTTCGGGGGAAGGAAGACTGTTCCCTACTCTTCTGGCAAGCGTAGGTACAATCCTCCTTCCCGACAGCCTGCGGCCCAGGCTAAGCCCCAGCGCGCTCGCTCTCGTCAGCAGCGTGTGACTCAGCAAGGCCCCGCGGCTCCCCAGCAAAAGCAAGGGGCGAGCTTTTGACTGGCTCCAGCAGAGCATAGCCGACATCCAAGTGTCCATGCCGGGCGACCTGCCAGTCGGAGGGAGGTTGAAAGCTTTTCACCAAAGGTGGCCTCTCATAACCTCCGATCAGTGGGTTCTGCAAATAGTCCGGCAGGGATACACCCTCAATTTGACATCAAAACCTCCAAATTGTCCACCGGGAGCTCAGTCTTACAGCTTCCAACACAAGAAGGTACTTGCAGAGGAACTCTCCGCCCTTCTCAGCGCCAATGCGGTCGAGCCCGTGCCATCCGGGCAAGAAGGGCTGGGATTCTATTCCAGGTACTTCCTTGTGGAAAAGAAAACAGGGGGGATGCGTCCCATCCTAGACCTAAGGGCCCTGAACAAATATCTCGAAAAAGAAAAGTTCAGGATGCTTTCCCTGGGCACCCTTCTCCCCATGATTCAGCAAAACGATTGGCTATGCTCTCTGGACTTGAAGGATGCCTACACACACATCCCGATACTGCCAGCTCACAGACAGTATCTGCGATTTCAGGTGGGCACACGCCACTTCCAGTACTGTGTGCTACCCTTTGGGCTCGCCTCTGCGCCCAGGGTGTTCACAAAGTGCCTAGCTGTGGTAGCAGCGGCACTCCGCAGGCTGGGGGTGCACGTGTTCCCATATCTCGACGATTGGCTGGTAAAGAACACATCAGAGTCAGGAGCCCTGCAGTCCATGCGGATGACTATTCGCCTACTGGAACTACTGGGGTTTGTGATAAATTATCCAAAGTCCCACCTTCTCCCAGCGCAGAGACTCGAATTCATAGGAGCTCTGCTGGATTCTCGGACGGGTCGCGCCTATCTCCCAGAGACGAGAGCCAACAACTTGTTGTCCCTCGTCTCGCGGGTGCGAGCGTCCCAGCAGATCACAGCTCGGCAGATGTTGAGATTGCTGGGCCACATGGCCTCCACAGTTCATGTGACTCCCATGGCCCGCCTTCACATGAGATCTGCTCAATGGACCCTGGCCTCTCAGTGGTATCAGGCCGCCGGAGGTCTAGAGGACGTGATCCACCTGTCCACGAGTTTTCTCGACTCCCTGTATTGGTGGACGATTTGCTCCAATTTGACTCTGGGACGTCCCTTCCAAATTCCTCAGCCACAAAAAGTGCTGACCACGGATGCGTCCCTCCTGGGATGGGGAGCTCATGTCGATGGGCTCCACACCCAAGGAAGCTGGTCCCTCCAGGAACGCGATCTGCAGATCAATCTTCTGGAGTTACGAGCGATCTGGAACGCTCTGAAGGCTTTCAGAGATCGGCTGTCCCACCAAATTATCCAAATTCAGACAGACAACCAGGTTGCCATGTACTATGTCAACAAGCAGGGGGGCACCGGATCTCGCCCCCTGTGTCAGGAAGCCGTCAGCATGTGGCTCTGGGCTCGCCGTCAAGGCATGGTGCTCCAAGCCACATATCTGGCAGGCGTAAACAACAGTCTGGCCGACAGGTTGAGCAGGATTATGCAACCTCACGAGTGGTCGCTCAACTCCCGAGTGGTGCGCCAGGTCTTCCAAGCGTGGGGCACCCCCTTGGTAGATCTCTTCGCATCTCGAGTGAACCACAAAGTCCCTCAGTTCTGTTCCAGGCTTCAGGCCCACGGCAGACTGGCATCGGATGCCTTCCTCCTGGATTGGGGGGAGGGCCTGCTGTATGCTTATCCTCCCATCCCTCTGGTGGGGAAGACTTTGTTGAAACTCAAGCAAGACCGAGGCACCATGATTCTGATTGCTCCCTTTTGGCCGCGTCAGATCTGGTTCCCTCTTCTTCTGGAGTTGTCCTCCGAAGAACCGTGGAGATTGGAGTGTTTTCCGACCCTCATCACACAGGACGAAGGGGCGCTTCTGCATCCCAACCTCCAGTCGCTGGCTCTTACGGCCTGGATGTTGAGGGCGTAGACTTTGCCTCTTTGGGTCTGTCAGAGGGTGTCTCCCGCATCTTGCTTGCTTCCAGGAAAGATTCCACTAAGAGGAGTTACTTCTTCCATTGGAGGAGGTTTGCCGTCTGGTGTGACAGCAAGGCCTTAGATCCTCGCTCTTGTCCTACACAGACCCTGCTTGATTACCTTCTGCACTTGTCCGAGTCTGGTCTCAAGACCAACTCCGTAAGGGTTCACCTTAGTGCGATTAGTGCATACCATTACCGTGTGGAAGGTAAGCCGATCTCAGGACAGCCTTTAGTTGTTCGCTTCATGAGAGGTTTGCTTTTGTCAAAGCCCCCTGTCAAGCCTCCTACAGTGTCATGGGATCTCAATGTCGTTCTCACCCAGCTGATGAAACCTCCTTTTGAGCCACTGAATTCCTGCCATCCGAAGTACTTGACCTGGAAGGTCATTTTCTTGGTGGCAGTTACTTCGGCTCGTAGAGTCAGTGAGCTTCAGGCCCTGGTAGCCCAGGCCCCTTACACCAAATTTCATCACAACAGAGTAGTCCTCCGCACTCACCCTAAGTTTCTGCCAAAGGTCGTGTCGGAGTTCCATCTGAACCAGTCAATTGTCTTGCCAACATTCTTTCCCCGTCCTCATTCCTGCCCTGCTGAGCGTCAGCTGCACACATTGGACTGCAAGAGAGCATTGGCCTTCTATCTGGAGCGGACACAGCCCCACAGACAGTCCGCCCAATTGTTTGTTTCTTTTGATCCCAATAGGAGGGGAGTGGCTGTAGGAAAACGCACCATATCCAATTGGCTAGCAGATTGCATTTCCTTCACTTACGCCCAGGCGGGGCTGGCTCTTGAGGGTCATGTCACGGCTCATAATGTTCGAGCCATGGCTGCGTCGGTAGCCCACTTGAAGTCAGCCTCCATTGAAGAAATTTGCAAAGCTGCGACGTGGTCATCTGTCCACACATTCACATCTCATTACTGCCTACAGCAGGATACCCGACGCGACAGTCGGTTCGGGCAGTCAGTTCTTCAGAACCTGTTTGGGCTTTAGGATCCAACTCCACCCCCCGAGGGCCCTGTTTGTTCTGTTCCAGGCTACACTCTCAGTTAGTTGGTAAATTTTTTAGGTCAATCTCAGTTATGTCCTCGCCGTTGCGAGGCCCAATTGACCATGGTTGTTGTTTTGAGTGAGCCTGGGGGCTAGGGATACCCCATCAGTGAGAACAAGCAGCCTGCTTGTCCTCGGAGAAAGCGAATGCTACATACCTGTAGAAGGTATTCTCCGAGGACAGCAGGCTGATTGTTCTCACAAACCCGCCCGCCTCCCCTTTGGAGTTGTGTCTTCCCTTGAAGTGTATTGTCTTGCTACATACTGGACTGGCCGGCTCGAGCCGGTTTCGGGCGGGAAGACGGCCGCGCATGCGCGGTGCGCGCGGGCGCGCGAGGACTAGCAAAGGACTTTGCTAGTGAAGTTTCCGATTGGAGGGGCTGCCGTGGACGTCACCCATCAGTGAGAACAATCAGCCTGCTGTCCTCGGAGAATACCTTCTACAGGTATGTAGCATTCGCTTTATTGGAACATCAGATTTCCGATTTTGTGTGTGGAGATATATAGATAGATATATAGATGTGCATATATTTGAATTAAAATGCATATTTTAGTTTTCTAGACAATTAAAGTGGACTTTTTGTGCTATTTTCTCTTTTTAAATCTCGGACTAGCTCTGAAATATTTTGAGAGTATAAGAACATTCATATTTTTCCTTGACTTTGGAGCTGGTCTTAGAAAAATGAAATACAGCTTCATGTTTTGCTGAATAGTTTGATTTACGTAACTAAAATGACCCTCTCATTTCTTTGTTAACAGAGAGAAGAAGAGAGCCCCTAAATGGTAAGTATACTAAAATTAAGGATCATAGTATGTGTTTTTTATTCTAACTCAAAAGAAAATGGAAAAAAATTATATAAGAAGGGTCAAGAATATCTATATGGGGGCAAAATAACTCTGAAAATTTAACGGAGTAAGATGAATTTGACATTGGGGAAATCTGGTGATATTCAGAGAGTAAGAAAATAGGCCACATCAGAATGGATTTTCTGTGGAAATGAGTGCCCCCTCCCCTCCCCATGAACTAATGTATTTTTACCAGAGAAGCAGTTCTAATTTCTGAAACAGAAGCTTACATATAGTGAAATATAAGGAATTTCTCATTTTCCAACTACATCTTCCCTGTTCTGTATTCTCCCCCTGGCAACTACTCCACTGCTCACTTCCTCAAGTCAAACACATGCACGCGCATGTGTGCATGGAGGGGTTGAAGGAATGCCGATAACCATGCTCTGCATACTTTTCCCACTTGATTTCCCCCCACCACCCAAATTAAGTTCTTTGTAGGATTTCAGGCCCCGATGGACAGAAGTCCCTGGAAACAACCCTGTTTCTTGAGAGAGTCTGTAAAAGTTACCAAGTTGAAAATAGTGAGCGATTCCCAAAGGAAATTGCATGCAAAAGGGCTGAATGTACTTCAGCAAGCAGCTCAGTAGTGAAAGTACCTAGTTCACACGTGGAACAGTAACTTGTTAAGCATCGATGCAGCATGCATGCCCAGAACTGCTTGCCCAAAATGAAGTGCATTCATTGATCTGTGCAAGTATATCAAGAACTTTTTCATCACTGTCATCCTTCACCTGTTTCTCTGCTACATATGGCTTCCATACACGCAAACAAGCAATGTGCGTATATGAAAGCTGTGTGTAGCTGCAGTCAGAGCCCTGAGAGGTTCGCGGGGTAGCTCACAACTCGCACCCCAGCTTGTGGGGGCAGCAGCAATTCATAGCTACAGCCAGTGACGAGGGGAGTTCAGAATGGAAGATGTCTTTTGCAGCTGTGGCAGCAGCCTATACAACACCTTGCTGCTCCATTTTTGCTATGGTAAAGGACCGTGCCTCGCTTCGGCTGGACAGGGCATAGGTAGGGAGGGAGAGGTGTGTGGTGATGGGAGCCAAGATTATGTTTATTTCCTTCCCTTCTCATGAAGACTGGACAGAGGAGTGGGGTCATCCTGGGAGCTGCAGAGGCTCAGTGGCCTCCCAAACTGAGCTATTGGGATGGCAGAGTCTTGCACCACTTATCAAAAAACATTTGAATCTGCTCCTGACAGTTCTCCAGAGTTGGAAACCAGCAGCAGCTGCCTCTTTACCCCATTGTTCGGTCCCTTTTCTCTGCTGTATGGTACAGTCCATTACAAAGGTTAGATCCAAGGCACAACCGACAGTTCCTGACCTCCCGTTAAAATTCTCTCGTACAAGGTAGGCATTCCTTTCTGTGCATCTCTTGGAATGTACATTTACATACTTATCAGCTCATAATAGTTTTGCATACGATTCTTGTTGGCTGCTACCACAAACAGAAGAGAGCCCGCAGAGCCCCTTTGTGCATTCATTGTTGAATACTGTGCTCACTAAACCATCTTGAACCGGTCAAAATCGCACGTTGCTGCCCTGATACGTTTAGTGCATTGGGGCCTCAGTTTTTTTGTTGCATCAACATAAAGAGTAATCCAAAGTAGTAAGTTTTTCCAACCATATAAGTCCCTTCTTTAGTTGTGCTCCTTTTAAAGGGATAGTTAGGGAAGGGAGTCTTGTGACTCAATGAACCAGTGAGGACACTAAACTCCCTGGCTCCAGAATGACTCTGGCAGAGCTTGATAGCATCAGAAGCAAATTGTGATGTTTATGTATTTACATTGAGGTTACTTTAGTGTGGGATAGGTAGGTAGCTGTTGCAGCAGTGGAGTGGTAGGTGTTGCAGACTGCCAACTGTTAAAAAAAGAAAAGAAAAGATGGTAGACATAGTGCCATCGCCACTGTGTGGCAGTAGCATCATTTGACCTGGCACAGGAGATGTTGAGATATAGTGGGCTATAAATTAAGTTTTATGATGATGATTATTATTAATATTATTAAGGGTGTTGGAGCCTAGATTTGAAGAGATGATATAAAAAATTGAAAAGGTGAGTGAAAGTATTGCAGGTAATGGATGATAAGTTGAAGCTGTAAAACAGCAAATTGCAGTATTGGATGACATGGGGCCCACTATGAAAAGGAACTTGCTCACCACATTGGAGAACAAAGTGGATGATCTTGAAAACTGTTCAAGTTGGAATAACATTAGGTTTGTGGGGAATCCTGAGTCAACGAAAAGCCAACACTGGGTGTGATGTTGGAGGACTGTTTGCGGAGAGTGCTGGGCCTAAGGGATTTGCTCAGGAAATCCATACTGATTTGTAGAGCCTAGTAATTGTAGCTGGGGACTTTAATGGTATATATGATCCAGTACAGCGGAGGACAAAATTAATTTGACAAAGGATATAATATACTTAGGATGAAAGGATTCTCCAAGGACAAGCAGGCTTATAGATTCTCACAAGTGGGTGATGCTGACCTGCGTTGTCTGGTCCAGGATTTACAAAAGTAAAAACAGAGCTTTGTGGCATGCAAGACACGCTCCACTGAACATGAGTGAGTGCCTTCCCACCCACCGTGTGAGCGCGGTCTCCTCAGTTCTTTTTCTACCATGGTGAGGAGAGGGTGTGGTGTTCCTGTTGAGGAACCTCCTTTCTTTGTTTTCCCATAAGTTTTTTTTTTTTAGTTCTTTTTCCCTGGGTTTGTTTCCTTTATTTTTCGTCGTCATTAGGTCGCTTTTAGACCTTGACCTCAGCCGGGAACTTTCCCTTTCTTTTTCTGTCATGTCTTGCCCCTTTTTCAGGCACCATTGATTTGTTTAATTTAGCCGAGGAAGTTTTTCCTTCCATTTCCACAAATGTTCCCAGTGTCTTTAAGCGCTGTACCCGGTGCAATCGGACAGTCTCTAGGAAAGACACCCATTCTTGGTGTCTATGGTGTCTTTGGCTTGACCATAGCCCCACTAACTGTGTTCTTTCTCTTCAAATGAAGAAGAGGACACATATTTCCAGAGAGGCTCAATGTGAGGAGATGTTTGGAGCCAAGTCCGGTTCTTCGGCATCGCCATCGAGCATTGCACTGGCATTGGGAGTGTCGGTAAGCATGACTGCTACTAGACCCTTAGACACTGGGAACAGTGAAGCATTGAGTGGATCTCCACCTGCCTCGAGGCCGCCTGCTGTGCAGGACCCCCGGGACTGTCCATCATTAGACCCCGACCCCAAGGCAACATGTAGATTTGACGTCCTCGTCGGCACCGAAGAGCCTCGGTGACATGCTTCTGGCGAAGGCTAAGAAGCATCATCATTGGTCGCCCTCTACGAATGGTACCGGGAGCGCCAGGACGTTGAAGGATTCAGAAGCGTCGGCACCAGGAGGACCGTTCCTCCTCCATACAGGAAGTGCCTATGCACCAGTCTCCTAGCAGCCAAGACCCAGTTCCCGCATCGACACCAATGGTTCTGTAACCTGTGCTTGAGCCGGCACCCCAGCCTTTCCTGATTTTGGCCGACCCAGTTCCCGCATCGACACCAACGGTTCTGCAATCTGTGCTTGAGCCAGCACCCCAGCCTTTCCTGGTGTTGGCCCTCAATGAATGCATCTGGGCCTTGCTCCCTGAACTGCTGGATGGCCTCATGCAACAGGTTCCATTGGGGGTGCTTGCGCCCACCTTGCGTACCTTTGTAGCCCCGCTTGGCCCTCAGCTTGCGGTGTGGCCTCTGACTCCAGTGCTGCATGCGGCTCCAGTGTTGACTGCCACCCAAGCCGGCACTCTCTCCTCGTCGGTGCAGGAAGCTTCGCCAAAGTCGAGGTGGGAAATGACTCTCGATGCTGTTCTCAGACGTAGTTCCTCCACGTTGAGGCAGGTTCGATCTCAACACTCCTGTCAGGAGGTATTGTCTGACACCGAAGAGAAGCACTCATGGGATTCAGAGGAAGATTCAAGGTACTTTTCCTGTGAGTCCTATGGAATTCCCTCTGAACTCTCCCCTCCACCCAAAAGGAGAAAGTCTCCTCTGGAGAGCCTTTCATTCCCTTCTTTTGTTAAGGAAATGACTGATGCTATTCCCTTTCCTTTGGAAGTGGAGGATGAGCCCAGGGCCAAGATGCTCGAGGTCCTGGACTACACGTTGCCTCCTAGGGTGGCCGTGACTTTCTCTCTCCATGAGTTATTGTAGGAAGTCCTCATTAGGAATGGGGAGACCCCTCTGTCGGTCCCGGTCATGCCAAAGAGAATCGACATCCAGTATAGGATCCACGGTGCATCTGGTTTTGATAAGCCTCAGTTGCCTCACCACAATTCCATAGTGGTGGAATCCGCTCTCAAAAGGACTAGGAGTTCCAGGGAATATGCTTTGGCACCCCCAGGTAGAGAAGCTTAGAACCCTTGATTCTTTTGGGAGGAAGATGTACCAGGCTTCAGTGCTCATGTCCCGTATACAATCGTACCAGGTGTTCACGAGCATCCATTTGCGAAACTCAGTTCGCAAGTTGTCGGACCTGGCTGAGATGCTCCCTCTGGAACAGGTCAAGTCACTTCGCCAGTTGGGCAAACAGTAGAAGGTGTGTCAAACGTTCTTGGCCAGGGGCAATGACACTTTTGATGTGACATCCAGGATCACTGCTCAGAGTATAGCAATTCACTAACACTCATTTCTGCGTGTTTCTGACTTGGAACGTTCTGTTCAGCAGAGGTTGGCAGATAGCGGGGGATAACCTTTTTGGAAAGAAGGTTGAGGAGATCGCTGACCAAATCAAAAAACATACTATCGGAGGCATAGGTACAACCCCCTCGGCTTGCCTGCCTGTTAAGGTTCAACCCCAGTGCGCTCATTTACGTCGTCAGCGTTCACCTAAGGCCCCTGCTGCTACCCAGCAAAAGCAAGGGACGAGCTTTTGACTGGCTCCAGCAGAGCATAGCTGTGGTAAAAGTATCCGTCCCGGATGACTTGCTGGTCGGGGGGAGGCTGAACGTTTTCCTCGAAAGGTGGCCCCTTATAATCTCCGACCGGTGGGTTCTTCAAATAGTCTGTCTCGGGTACACGCACAATTTGGTTCCAAATACCTCCAAATTGCCCACCGAGAGTTCATTCAATCAGCTCTCAGCATAGGCAGGTACTTGCAGAGGAATTGTCCGCCCTTCTGAAGGCCCATGTGGTCGAACCCGTTCAACCAGGGGAAGAAAGATAGGGATTCTATTCCAGGTACTTCTTTGTGTAAAAGAAAATGAGGGATGTGTCCCATTCTAGACCTAAGGGCCCTGAACAAATTCCTAGTTCGAGAAAAGTTCAGGATGGTTTCCCTTGGTACCCTTCTCCCAGTGATTCAGGAAAACAATTGGCTATGCTCTCTGGACTTAAAGGATGCATATTCTCACATCCCGATACTTCAATACCACTGGAAGTATCTTCAATTTTGGATGGGAGCACATCATTTTCATTATAGTGTGTTGCCTTTTGGCTTTGTGTCAGCTTCCAGGGTCTTCACCAAATGTCTAGCGGTAGTTGCAGCATCGCTACGCAGACCGGGAGTCCATGTGTTCCCATATCTCGATGATTGGTTGGTGAAGAACACCTCTTCAGATGGAGCTCAGGAGTTTTTTCGAACAACTATTCAGGTGCTCGAGCTACTGGGGTTCATTTTAAACTACTCCAAGTCCCATCTTCACCCTGTACAACAAATGGAGTTCATAGGAGCCCTGCTAGATACACAGAAGGTTCGAGCCTACCTTCCAGAGATGAGCGCGGACGCTCAGTTCTAACACTCTTTTCCAAGATTTGAGCCTTTCAGTAGGTCACAACTCAGCAGATGTTGAGATTGTTGGGCCACATGGCTTTCACAGTGTATGTTACACCCATGACACGTCTTCACATGAGATCAGCTCAATGGATTTTGGCTTCACAGTGGTATCAAGCCACGGGGAACCTGGAAGATGACGTCTGAGTGTCCCCATAGCTTGTACACACTCTTAGTGGTGGACCATTTGATCTAGTTTGACTCTGGGACTTCCATTCCAAATCCTTAGCCTCAAAAAGTGCTGATGACTGATGCATCTCTCCTGGGATGGGGAACTCATATAGATGGGCTTCACACGTAAGATGTTTTGTTCACCCAGGAAATGAATCTTCAGATCAGTCTCCTGGAGTTCTGGGTGATCTGGAACGCTCTAAAGGCTTTCAGAGATCGACTGTCTTGTCAAGTTGTTCTCATTCAAACAGACAATCGGATTCCAATGTATTACACCAACAAGCGAAGGGGCACTGGATCACGCCTTCTGTTTCAGGAGGCTGTCTGAATGTGGTATTGGGCTCGCCAACATGGCACATTTCTTTGAGCCACTTATCTGGTGGGCAAAAACAATACCCTGGTTGACAGACTGAATAGGATAATGCAACCACACGAGTGGTCTCTCAATATGGACATTCCCCTCGGTGGATCTTTTTGCCACTCAGAGCAACCACAAGGTCCCTCAGTTCTGTTCCAGGCTTCAGGCCCACGACAGACTAGCATCGGATGCCTTCCTCTTACATTGGGGGAAGAGTCTTCTGTATGAGTATCTTCCCATACTTCTAGTGGGAGAGACTTGGTTGAAACTCGAGCAAGACCACGGAACCATGATTCTGACCACGCCTTACTGGCCAGGACAGATATGGTTCCCTCTTTTTCTGGAGTTATCCTCCGAAGAACCATGGAGAGTTTTCTGACCCTCATCAAGCAGAACGAGGGGTCTCTTCTACATCCCAACCTCCAGTCTCTGGCTCTCACAGCTTGTATGTTGAGAGCCTAGAATTTGCTTCCTCAGAGGGTGTCTCCCGGATCTTGCTGGCTTCCAGGAAAGATTCCACTAAGAGGTGTTACTCTTTTGAATGGTGGAGGTTTGCCATCTGGTGTGAGAGCAAGGCCCTAGATCCCCTTGCTTGCCATACACAGACCCTGCTTGAATACCTTCTACGCCTATTAGAGTCTGATCTCAAGACCAACTCTGTAAGGGTTCACCTTAGTGCAATTAGTGCTTATCAACATGTAGAAGGTAAGCCCAGCTCTGGACAGCCTTTAGTTGTTCACTTCATGAGAAGTTTGCTTTTGTGAAAGCCCCCTATCAAACCTGCACCAATGTCATGGGTTCTCAACATCATTCTCACCTAGCTGATGAAAGTTCCTTTTGAGCCACTGAATTCCTGCCATCTGAAGTACTTGATTTGGAAGGTCATTTTCTTGGTGACTGTTACTTCAGCTTTTAGAGTCAGTGAGCTTCAGGCCTTAGTGGGGGATGCACTAAGTTTCATCACAACAGAGTAGTCCTCCGCACTCACCCTAAGTTCTTGCCGAAGGTGATGTCTGAGTTCCATGTGAACCAGTCAGTTGTCTTTCCAACATTCTTTCCGCAACCTCATACCCATCCTGGTGAAAGCAGCTTTCACACCTTGGATTGTAAGAGAGCATTGGCCTACTGCATGGAGTGGACCAGGCCCCACAGACAGTCCATCCAACTTTTTGTTTCTTTTGATCCCAACAGAATGTGGATCACCATTGGGAAATGCACAGTCTCTAAGTGGCTGGCAGATTGCATTTTTTTTCACTTATGCCCAGGCTGGGCTTACCCTGGAGGGTCATGTCACAGCTCACAATGCTTTGATTGTACTGTAGAAAGGTGGTTTATCAAATCCATGACACGACACCTTGACCTGTTATTTCTTCAAGAATACCATTTAAAGTTCTTATTCAAATACACAAGAAATGTTTCCAGACTTCTGTTTTTATTATGCTTTCTAATACCTTATTCATCCAGAACTCTTAGGGTCCCTTTTACTAAACCTTAGCGTGCGCTAAGTGCCACATGGCCCATAGGTATAATATAGGATGTTCAGCATTTAGCATGTGCTAAGCTTTAGTAAAAGGGCTCCTCAGATCATCTCAGCAGAACCTTGTAGTAGTGCCCTCATTTTATCATATAAGGTTAGACATGATTTGGCATTATTTAGTATGATTTTTTTTTTTGTTACATTTGTACCCCGCGCTTTCCCACTCATGGCAGGCTCAATGCGGCTTACATGGGGCAATGGAGGGTGACTTGCCCAGAGTCACAAGGAGCTGCCTGTGCCTGAAGTGGGAATCGAACTCAGTTCCTCAGTTCCCCAGGACCAAAGTCCACCACCCTAACCACTAGGCCATTCCTCCACCTACATTATGGAAGTCTACTTATATAACTGAGGGATGGAGACTTCCTTCCTTAAAATTGAGTGGTTTGAAGACATATTTATTTACAAAATCCTTTGAGTCCTGAGAATACCAGTAGTGATGCAGATTGGCATGGAGTAGGTGGTGAGCCTGGAACTTGAAGCAATGTACCTTTTTCTCCTTAGTCTTCATTTATTATTTTTGTATTTTATTATAACTTCTTTCTTTTTCTTTTTCATACTCTTACATTTATTTTAATTGTAAATATAAATTGCTCAGATGCATGTGTCGATGGGCGGTGTATCAACTATTAAATAAACTTGGAAGTCACAGTGATTATGATGATTTCCTGTATATTTTGGCAGGAGATTCTGATTTTCAAGATTACCTAAAGAAACAATAGGGAAGAGTTTGTATCTTGCACTAGTGAGCGTAGGGATCAGCCCACATTTGGGAAGCAAGCAAGGCAGTGAGGAAAGGATTTATCATTGCAAATATGGCAAGGAGGTGCAAACATATAGGGCTAGATTCAGTAAATAGCGCTCAAAATTCAGTGCCAAAAAGAATAGTGTTTAGTGCGGATTTCTGTGCTAGTTTCACCTGTTGAAACCTTGTTTAAATACTGGTGCCCAAATTAGGCGTGCTGAGGCAGTATTATATAATTCTGCATGCAATTTTCAAAACACTCTCAACAGCCCGTGGCCACACCCCCATTTGAGTTGTGTGCTGGTAGATTTAAGCACCATGCCTTCTAGAATAGCTTGCAGCCAGATGTACATGCAGATTTGAGTGCCAATTAACATCAGTAATTGGTTATTAGCACCGTTATTGATGTTAATTGGGTCATTACTCAATTTGTGCACGCATCAAGGATGCAAGCATTTGTGGGTGCCATATTTAGAGTCCATATACAGCAGAATATTATTGGGTTGGAGAAGCAGTTACAGGCTCAGAGGAATATGTGAAGAAGACCTGCAAAGAGTACTCAGGAGAGCATGAGGGCAATGCAGGCTGTGTTGAACACACATATACCATAGGGCCATAGTAGTACTGCAATATTAGAACCATGCATTTTTTTTCTACTGTGGAAATAAGATTGGGCACCTTTTGGCACTGGTAATGTGGACTTGGGAAGGGGGACTAGGTTTGCCAATGTTTTGAAGCATGGGAAAGGGGAGCTGAAAAATGATAGAAGTACCTGCAATATTTTCAGAGACTTTATTCCTATTTGTGTTAGGCTGAAAAATCTGAGACACTCCTGAGTGGTATGTTCGTGCAACACGTGGAACTGCCGACCTTGAATCAGGAGCATTTGTAGCAGCTCAGTTCCCCAGTCGATTATCAGGAAATAGCACAATGTGTTTGTCACTTACAAAGTTTAGCTTATGCTTAGGAATTCTGCACAAAATATTACAATTTCTGTATCTTTATATTAATTACTCAAATTGACATGTATTGTTGAAAAATCTGTAGAATTTTGAAATAGTGTTTTCAATAGGGAGTGAGGGACACTAAACAGTGCCAAGCAGGGTCAGATCAAACTGCACAAAGAGAATGGGAATAGGCACCAGCAAAGAGGGAACTCTTATTTGAAATGGCCCTGGCCCCTGCCTTTCCAGATAAAAGGGAATGGGACTTATATACCGCCTTTCTGTGGTTTTTTCCAACTACATTCAAAGCAGTTCACATATATACAGGTGCTTATTTGTACCTGGGACAATGGAGGGTTAAGTGACTTGCCCAGAGTCACAAGGAGCTGCAGTGGGAATCGAACCCAGTTCCCCAGGATCAGAGTCCGCTGCACTAATCACTAGGCTACTCCTCCACTCGTTTCCATTACATCCCAAGGATCCATTACATCCTAAGGATCAGTCCAGAGAAATGGGTTGTGACCATCCGCCAGCAGGTGGTGATAGAGAACTCTAATGAGTTGTGCCTCATAAGCTCTTGTGCTTGGCAACCCAGACAGTATCTCCAGTGGGCAGGATATCAGCTCCTGTGTGCTGTGGTGACTTTTTGTGGCCGCCTGACCTGCTTGCAGGTTCAGTTGAGTTTGGGGTTGAGAATATCCTGTTCTTCAGGTGTAAACCTAGTGGTCTAGGTCCCGCCCTGCTCCTCTGTTGCCACTTTCTACCTCTAAGTCTTCCCTTTGCTCTTTTTCATGCCTCTTTCTTTAAAAAACGTTGCCACCTCTTTATCTGTCCTCCCTTCTCTTTTTCTCCTGCCTCTATCTTAAAAAAAAAAAAAAAAAAAAAAAGCAGCCACTATGGGAAGATTGTGGGGCTTCAGTGTCTTGGAGGTCACGAGACTGTCTGTTTTCTGTGAATATATTTATTATTTTCTATGTCTGAACCTATTAAGTTTTGTGCATACTGTGGGGGTAAGCTCTCGGCTACTGGTTCCTGCACATTTTGTTTTATTTCTGTGGACATGCTGCTTTTGCCTACTTTGGCCAGCCGTACTCTGTCTCCTGGTGTTCAATCCGGCCCTGCTCCGATGGTGGATTTGGCAGGCTCAGCACCAATGGCTTCTGCGCTCCGTGAGGCTTTGGCGGCTATTTTGTCAGTTGTTTCCTCGCCCACTACCAGGATGTTGGGTTTTTGGTGGTAGAAGTCTGTGCCCTACCATTTTCGCCTGAACTTGTTCTTTTATTACATCAGGCCTTTTTATTAAAGTCAGCTCAAGTTGCTTCTCCTTCTACCCCGCACGTTGCTATTGCGGAGCAGCTTCCTAAGAAACGAAAACTTTCTGTTTCACAGGATTTGGAGAATGTTCGTCCTCGGTACTCGGAGGAAGTGTTTATCTGTGTATTCTGACTGTCGTAGTTCTGCTGATGGCCCTGACTTGGACATTTCAGTGGCAGACGGGGTGATGATGCTATCATAGCTAGGCTGTTTTTGGGAGCAGAGTTGCCTCTGTTGATCACAAAATCTCTTCCCCTGCTTCTCAGTCCTGCTCCATCTATTATGTCAGGTACTGAGAGACCTACCTTATATTTCCATATTCATGAGGCTATGCAGGCGCTTATTGCAGCTCAGTGGGAGACCCCTGATTCCAACCTCTGGGTGGCTTGCGCTATGTCCAAATTATATCCTCTCTGCTGTCTGATTTTGAGCAGTTTGCTCTGCCTAAGGTGGATGTCCTTATTACAGCGGTTATTAAACGTACCACTATCCCTGTTGAAGGTGACATCATATTAAAGGACTAGTAAAAAAGCCCCGTTTCTGATGCAAATGAAACGGGGGCTAGCAATGTTTTCTTTTGTGTGCATGTGGGAGTGTGTGTGTCTCTGGCCTCTCTCCCCTCTGAGTCCTTCACTGTTACAGAGCCAGCGATTTGATTTCGTGCTCTGCTGTTTTCCTTCACTGACTGTGTTACAGAGAGGGCAGGGCAGACACTCATAGGGAAACCGGATATCTCGCCCCCTTCACACTTCCAGCTGGAGGCTTCATAGAACGTTGGTGTTGCTTTTTATATAGAGAGATGTGCATGACTTCAAGCAAGAGGCTTCCTTGAAGCTTGCCTTTCAGCTAGCTGCGTTAAATTCTCAAACAGCAATTTCTTCTTCTTTTGTAGCCAGGGCTTTTTTACATTCGATTTAACAATTTTCCACATTGGACTTGCCTCTAGGCTTTCTCCCTACCCTAGAGGTTTGGTTGTCTTCTTTGTCAGACTCACTTTATGATATTCTCTGGGCATCAGCTAAGTGTATAGCCTTGGCCGTTTTGGCGTGATGCTGGCTATGGTTGAGGCATTGGTCCACTGATGTGGCATCCAAATCTCGTCTGGCAAAGTTGCCCTTTCGGGGGAAGGTACTCTTTGGTGCAGATTTGGAGAAGATTATTAAAAACCTGAGAGATTCCAAGGTCCAGTGGCTAGCTGAGGACATGCCTAAGCCTCATTTCCAGGTGGCTAAGTCTCGTTTTTGAGAAGCGCGGAGGTATAGACCAGGGAAGACTAGTGCTTCTGCTCAAAAACCTCACTTTCCTCAGACTCTGTCTTCCTTTTGAGGAAGCAAGAAGCCCCTTTTCCTCTTCCTCAAGATCCTCTCCCTCTTCGCAGCCCTTGCAATGACGGGATCGAGGTTCACTCTTTGTACTTAGACATAAGTGGGTGTCTTTCCTGCTTTCACAAGGAGTGGACCACCATTACTGCAGACCAGTGAGTCCTCGATATCTCTATGGCTACAGGCTAGAATTTTCAAAGCCACTTGCAGATGTTTTCTTGCTGTCCCCTTGCAGCAGCTCTGCAAAGAGTCGGGCAGTGCTAACTACCTTAGCCTCTTTAAGGTGACTGAGGACCATTCAGCCTGTTCCTCCGGCAGAGAGGGGCACAGGTTGATATTCCATCTATTTTGTTGTCCCAAAGAAAGACTTTTTCCATCTGGTTCTGGATCTCAGATGGGTGAGCAAGTCTGTTAGAATGCTGCACTTCCACATGGAGATTGTTCTGTCATAGCCTTGGTCCAGCCAGGTGAGTATCTCACCTCATTGGACCTTATTTTCATATCCCAATTTGGACTCCTTGCAGGAAATTTCTCTGGTTTGCGATCTTGGGAGATCATTTTCAATTCAAAGCTGTGCGTTTTGGCCTCACCACTGCATCTCTGACATTTTCTAAAATTATGGTGGTGGTGGCAGCCTTACTTCACCGGTAAGGGATACAGGTACATCCTTACCTGGATGATTGGCTAATTCGGATTCTTTCGTAGTACACAGACTGTCCTGTCTCTTCTTTCTGCGCTGGGTTGTGTGGTGATTTACTGTAAGAGTCATCTCATTCCCCCCCCCACCCCCCCCCCCACCCCGATTCTCAGTCTTCTCTCTCTCTCTCTCAAGCCAGACAGAGTCCTACTTGGTGGCTCCGCTGGCTGAGAGTGGAGGCTTCCCAAGCTCTACTAGCCTTTTCGCCTCTTCTTAGCGGGAGGCTGGTGTGTATGTTCTCGGACAATGTCATAGCCATGTCTTACATCAACAGACAAGGAGGAACAAAGAGTGTATCTCTAGCCCAGGAGGAGTGTCTTCTTTTTCAGTTGGTGGAATTCAGTATTCCAATAATTTCAGCATCTTAGATAGCGGGTTCACTGAACTCGCAAGTGTATTTCATCAGCAGTGTCTCTTGACCTGGGGGAATGACAACCGTCAATGGCTGCATTTTGCCTCATTTCCACACAGTGGGGTCTTCTGGTTCTGCACCTCATGGAATCCAGACTCGATGCGTAAGTACACAGATTCTATAGCTGCTTCAGGGAGAGACTCCCTAGGAATGATGCACTGGTACAGCCTTGGCTGTCTGACGACCTCCTTTGTGTTTTCTCTGTGGCCTGTTGTGGGAAGGATGTGGAAGGTTATTCTTGTAGCTCCACACTGGCTCAGACGTCCTTGGTATGCGGACTTCATCCGTCTTCAAATCGCTCTTTGGTTGACTCTTCCTTCACACATGGGCTTATTGCACCAAGGTCCAGTACTTATGGAAGATCCCTCCAGGCTTTGCAAGGTCTGGCTCTTGATAGGACACGAGTGAGGAAGAAGGTTTATGCGAATGATGTTATTACTACCTTGCTGCAAGCCCAAAAGCGGTCCACTACTACTTCTTATACTAGAGTGTGAAGAACTTTTGAGAGTTGGTCTACACAGAATGGTGTTTCTCTATTTCATGCTTTTTTATCTCAAATGTTATCCTTCCTTCAGGAGGGATTCAAAAAAGGCTTGGTTCTCAATTCGCTCAAGGTTCAGGTGGCAGCATTGGCGTGTCATAGAGGCAAGATCAGAATGTTTCATTGGCTGCTGATACAGTCTGATTCCTCAAAGGAGTCGCTCATCTGTGTCCCCCTCTCCGCAATATTTGTCATCAGTGGAGTCTTCAAGTGGTTCTTAAGGCTCTTCAGTCGGCCCCCTTTGATCCCCTTCATTCGTCAACTGTCAAAGATCTTACTTTAAAGGCAGTATTTCTAGTTGCCATTTCATCGGCACGGAGAGTTTGAGCTTCAAGCTCTTTCTTGCAGGGATCCCTTTCTCCGCATTTCTGACTCGGGAGTTTCTCACCTTGAGCTACTACTGAAAAAGGTGCGAGCAAAAATCCAAATCCAAACAAAGATTGTATCTCCTTTTCATGTCAGTCAGACTGTGTTTCTTCCTTCTTTTCCAGGGAGGTCTATTCTGCAGAATATGCTTTCCTGCGACTGTTGGATGTGTAGCGCATCCTTATGCGCTATCTTACCACTACCAATGATTTCATGCATTGTGATCATCTTTTTGTCCTCTTTACAAGACCCTGGAAGGGTTTGCCAGCCTCCAAAGCGACAGTGGCTTGATGGCTTAAGGAGGCTATTTCTTTGGCTTACATTCTGTGGGGTAGATCTGCTCCCATGCATGTCAAGGCTCATTCAACCAGGTCTTTGTCAACTTCTTTAGCAGAGTCTAGGGCAATTTCATTGGCAGAGATCTGCCGGTCAGTAATGTACTGGTCTTCTCATTCCTTTGTTAAGCATTACCGTTTGGATGTGTCTGCTTGAGCAGATGCTTCCATCGGGGCCACGGTTCTCACTGCAGGGATATCACAGTCCCTCCCCTCTTAAGGATTGCTTTTGTACATGCCATTTGTCTGGACTGATCCTTGGGAAGTAATAGAAGGAACAATTAGTTAATTACCTAATAATTTCCTTTCCTTTAGTCCCAAAGGATCAGTCCAAAGCCTGCCTTTCTGTGATGGTTTCAGTTTGGGTTTTTCTAGTTTCTGTTGTAATTTTGTGTGTTTGTATTGTTCTGGTTCCATTATTTCTAAGGCACGAGTTTTGCCCTTTATTTCATAGTTCTTTTTCTATCTAGAGGCTGGATTTTTTTTCTCTGGAAGTTACACTTTCATTGCTTTATCAAATACTGGCTTGGTTGCTAAGCCCAGGAGCTTATGAGACACTACTCAGAGTTCTCTATCTCCACCTGCTGGCGGATGGTCATAATCCATTTGACTGGAGTGATCCTTTGGGACTAAAGGAAAGAAAATTATCAGGTAATTAACTAAATGTTCCTTTCCTAACATACAGTGCCATAATTACCTTGTGTTTTTTTTTCCTTTCTTGCAGGGCCAAGCCTACCAATGGCAACTGTTGATATCAAGAATCCAGAAATCACTAATAGATATTATAATACACAAGTCAACAATATTTCATATGCCAAGAAAAAAGTAAAACCTAAAAAAAAAAGATTAACAAAGGCAGATATTGGAACACCCAGTAACTTTCAGTAAGAGCTACTTTTGGTTTAATGTGTTTGTGTGCTGTCAGATATTTGCATTGTTCATTCTCTGTGAAATAACTGTGGGCTCAATTCACCCAAAAAGGGACATTTTAAAAAGAAAGTTTCCAGCAAAAATAAGTCACACTTTTTGGTTGTAATAAGAATCTTGCCCAGTGTTTAAATAAAAATGGAGCGTTGGAGGCCTCTTCTTTTTCTAGGAAAACAAAATAACCTCCCTTTAGGTTTTTAGAATCTTTTTACAAAATGTCTATTTTCTGTCAACAAGCAGGATTGATCATACACACAACTGGGTAACATGGTATGTTCGGCAACGTTTGCATCAATATCTGTAAATGGACTTGCTCCTGGACAAAGGAGAGATGATCTGTAACAGTGAGTGGCCCTTATCTTAGGAGTCACTCTTGTGTTTGCCTGATTCAGTCCTGTATGTTGATAGAAAAAAAATGAATTCTGCTGTCTATGGAAAACATCTGTTACGGGTGAGCAGCTTTATCAGATACATAATACCTCACACTTCAGAGTTGCATTCCTTCTTCAGTTTTGGAATAATTGAGACTGAGAAAGCTGTGCATAGGATGGGGTGTGAGGGCTCCAAATTTTACGCTTATTTCTAAGTTCTGGGAGAGCTGTTTGTCTTGTGTCATGCAGTGATATCCACTTGTATGCCTGATTAATTTTTTTTTTTGTGTAACACTTCTTACAGGTAAGCATCACTAGGAGACAAGTTGCCCACCACTTCAGACACCGCTGACTTAGGGAGAGGTTTAACATGTTGATCATAGGTCCACGAACTGAAAAACTTCAAACACTCCCACCTGTAGAGCTTTTTGCTTTCCTCTTTTTTTTTTTTTTCCCTGTAGCAGACTTCAGTCCCACGACAGACTAGTGTCAGATGCCTTTCTCCTACATTGGGGGCCAAGCCTTCTGTATGTGTATCCTCCCATACCTCTAGTAGGGAAGACTTTGCTGAAACTCAAGCAAGACTGCGGAACCATGATCCTGATTGCACCCTTCTGGCCGCGTCAGATTTGGTTCCCTCTTCTTCTGGAGTTGTCCTCCGAAGAACCGTGGAGATTGGACTGTTTTCCAGCCCTCATCACTTAGAAAGAGGGGTCGCTTCTACATTCCAACCTTCAGTCTCTTATGGCCTGGATGTTCAGAGCTTAGAATTGACCTCCTTGGGTCTTTCAGAGGGTGTTTCCTGAGTCTTGCTTGCTTCCAGGAAAGATTCCACGAAGAAGTGTTACTCTTTCAAATGGAGGAGGTTTGCCGTATGGTGTGACAGCAAGGCCCTAGATCCTCTTTCCTGTTCTACACAGACCCTGCTTGAATACCTTCTACACTTGTCAGAGTCTGGTCTCAAGAGCAATTCCGTAAGAGTTCACCTTAGTGCGATTAGTGCTTATCGCCGTGTAGAGGGTAAGCCTATCTCTGGACAACTTTTAGTTGTTCGCTTCATGAGAGGTTTGCTTTTGTCAAAGCCCCCTGTCAAACCTCCACCAGTGTCATGGGATCTCAACGTCGTTCTCACCCAGCTGATGAAAGCTCCTTTTGAGCCACTGAATTCCTGCCATCTGAAGTACTTGACCTGGAAGGTCGTTTTCTTGGTGGCTGTTACTTCAGCTCGTAGAGTCAGTGAGCTTCAGGCGTTGGTAGTGCATGCACCTTATATCAAGTTCCATCACAACAGAGTAGTCCTCCACACACACCCTAAGTTCCTGCCAAAGGTGGTGTTGGAGTTCCATCTGAACCAGTCAATTGTCTTGCCAACATTATTTCCACGGCCTCATACCCGCCCTGGCGAAAGCAGTTTGCACACCTTGGACTGCAAGAGAGCATTGGCCTTTTGCGTGGAGCGGACAAAGCCCTTTAGACAGTCCACCCAGTTGTTTGTTTCTTTCGATCCCAACAGGAGGGGAGACGCCATCGGAAAACGCACAATCTCCAATTGGCTTGCAGATTGCAATTCCTTCATTTATGCCCAAGCTGGGCTGTCTTTAGAGGGCAACGTCATGGCTCATAATGTTAGAGACATGGCTGCGTCAGTGGCTCACTTAAAGTCAGCCTCCATTGAAGAGATTTGCAAGGCTGCAACGTAGTCATCAGTCCACACATTCACATCTCACTACTGCCTTCAGCAGGATACCCAACGCGACAGTCGGTTTGGGCAGTCGGTGCTGCAGAATCTGTTTGGGGTTTAGAATCCAACTCCACCCCCCTAGACCCATTTTTGTTCTGTTCCAGGCTGCACTCTCAGTTGTTTATGGTTTCAGGTCAATCTCTGTTATGTCCTCTCTGTTGCGAGGCCCAATTGACCAATGCTCATTGTTTTGAGTGAGACTTGTTGCTAGGGATACCCTACATGTGAGAACAAGCAGCCTACGTGTCCTCGGAGAAAGTGAAGATACATACCTGCAGCAGGTATTCTCCGAGGACAGCAGGCTGATTGTTCTCACAATACTGCCCACCTCCCCTTTGGAGTTGTTATTGTTTCTTTTTATGCTTTTGATTTAACTGAGGAACTCGTTCACGCAACGGGCGGGAAATCGGTCTGTGCATGCACGATGCGCACTCCACGCGCGCCAGAAGATTCTGGCAAGACTTTTTAAATATTTTGCTTGCAAAATGCCGGTTCCCGGGCCGACGCAGACGTTGACCCACATATGAGAACAATCAGCCTGCTGTCCTCGGAGAATACCTGCTACAGGTATGTATCTTCGCTTTATCACTGTGTAGAGGATAAGCCCATCTCAGTTCAGCCTTTAGTTTTTCACTTTATGCAGGGCAAGTTAACTAAAACCCCCTCAGTTCCCCTAGGGTCATGGGATCTAAATGTCTTCCATAGCGTCTCTTCAGATCAATCCAGAGACTTGTGGGTTATGCCCCTCCTCCAGCAGGTTAGATAGAGAGAACTCTGAAGTTTCCCTCTAGAGGGCATGTGCAGCCTTCCTAACTCTATCTAGCAGGTAGAAGGACATACTGTGCAGCTCTGGATTCCAAAGCTCCTATCCCGTTCCCTCGGGGGTGTTGAGCTTTTGGTGGGGTTGAGGTGCGGATGCACATTTGGGATACACCTGGTGGTGCCAGGTCCCTACCCTTCTCCCCCTGGCAAGCGGACAAATTTGATGAAAGGTAGTCTCCTGCCTCTTTAAAAAAACAAAAAACAAACTCCTTTCAGTCGACGGCAGTGCCCTGTACAAGCACTAAGTATTTACAGTGCTAGGAGAATAGCTGTTCAGCTTTCCTTGAATGTGAGCAACGCTAACAGCAGCCTGTAAGTAGAGTTTTGGGTTACCATGTCTGTTCCCTCGGAGTCGGTGAAACGCTGTTCGCGCTGCGGAGCGCGCAGGTCAGCGTCGGGGGTTTGTGAGACGTGTTCGGTAGGTCTGGAGAAGCCGGGTGCCGAAGTTGCTGACCGCGAGTTGAGCCCCGATGCTGCACAGCGAGGTGAGGCGAGTTTGGTGGGAAGCGTTGGTCTTGGGCCGGTGCGTGCCTCCGCCATTTTCTCTCTGAAGCCTGTCAGGCCAGAAACAGTGCGAGCCTCGTTGGAGGGAGTTGCAGTTCCGGAGGGTAGCGCAAGTGCGGGGGCGGAGACGCCAGTGGTATCGGGCTTTTCTCCGGTTTTCGTTTTACTGATGCATGAAGCTTTTTTGTTGCGCTCTGAGGCAGACCGACAGGCGGCAGCCATTTTAGCAGCGCCAGCGGGTTTAGACTCGCAGCCGAGTCGGCAGCAGGCTAAGAGGTCTCGGGTGGATTTTGAGCCCCCCATTACCGAAGATTTCACTCGATTTGGAGGGTGAGGTGGAATCGGTGGATTCAGATCCTGAGGAGCTGGAAGAAGGGGAGATACCACCAACTGAGGGTGATAACCCCACAGCGGTCAGGCTCTTTAAAAGAGAGGAGCTCTATGCGCTTATAGTCCATGCTTTGCAAATCTTAGATCTTTCCGCTCCTGAGCCTTCGGTTCCGGTGCCGGTTAGTACCTCGATAATGTCAGGTACTAGAGCACCCCCGAAGTCTTTTTACATTCACGAGGCTATGCAAGTCTTAATTCGGGCTCAATGGGAAACTCCTGAGGCTTCTGTGCGGGTGGCTTGTGCTATGGGCAAGCTTTGTCCATTACGGCAAGAGAATTTGGACTCTTTGAGGATGCCGGTGGTGGATTCATTAATTACGGCTGTTACCAAGAAGACCGCTTTGCCAGTAGAAGGCGGTTCGGCTCTTCGAGATCCTCAAGAAAAGAAGCTTGAGGCATCGGTGAAGTCTTCTTTTGAAGTGGCCGCGTTAATTTTGCAGGCTTCTGTGTCTGGGTCATTTGTGGCTAGAGCATGTCTCTCTTGGGTACAGAAAGCGGCATCACCGGATGACCTGATTGAGTTCCTTCCTATGTTGGAGTCAGGTTTGGCATATTTGGCTGATCTTCTGTATGATATTCTTAGAGCGTCAGCTAAAGGCGTTTCTTTGGCGGTCTCGGCTAGGCGCTGGATCTGGTTGAAACATTGGGCTGCTGATCTCCCTTCTAAATCCCGATTAGCACGGTTACCTTTTAAAGGAAGGCTCCTATTTGGTCCGGAACTGGAGCAGATTGTTAAGGACTTGGGAGAGTCCAAGGGTCGTCTCCCTGAGGATAAATCTAAGAACCAAGGGAGACCGTTTCAACCACGTTTTAAGGAAGCAAAGAAATATAGACCTGGTAGGGTCTCCGGTTTTTCAAAGCCCCGTTTTTCTCAGAAGCAGCAGCAGCCCTTTCGTCAGGACCGTAAACTTCCGCACGCAGCTCCAAGAGGTCAGCCTGGGGCCAGAGGTCCGCAATGATGGGGCCCTGGTCCAGTCCTCTCCGCCCATAGGAGGACGGCTGTCCGATTTTGGAGAGGAATGGGCCAGGGTAACTTCAGACGAATGAGTGCTGAGCGTTATACGAGAGGGGTACAAGCTCGAATTTGCACGTCCTCTCGCAGACAGCTTTCTAGAGTCTCCGTGCAAGTTTGCAGTAAAATCGGCAGCGGTAAAGGAGACCTTGGCAGAGTTGCTTCGTCTGGGGGCAGTAGTTTCTGTGCCGGCAGACGAGGTGTGTCAGGGACGTTACTCGATTTACTTTGTAGTGCCAAAGAAAGAGGAGGCCTTTCGTCCTGTATTGGATCTCAAAGCGGTCAACAAAGCCCTCAGAATTCGGCATTTCTGCATGGAAACCTTTCGATCGGTGTTGGCAGCGGTTCAGCCCAGAGAGTTCTTAACAGCTCTCGATCTCAAGGAAGCTTACTTGCATATTCCCATCTGGCCTCCTCATCAAAGATTTCTGCGGTTCGCAATATTGGGTCAGCATTTCCAATTCAGAGCCATGCCGTTCGGACTAGCCACGGCTCCTTGTACGTTCTCCAAAGTGATGGTGGTCGTGGCGGCCTATTTAAGAACCAAGCGTTTACAGGTTCACCCTTATCTCAACGACTGGTTGATTCGAGCCCCGTCTTACGCAGAGAGTGTGCAAGCCACTCAGCAGGTGATAGCTCTGTTACAATCTTTAGGTTGGGTAATAAATTTTCGAAAGAGCCATCTCGTCCCGACTCAGACTTTGGAATATTTGGGGGTGAGGTTAGACACCGCCCAGGGCAGAGTATTTCTACCGGATCAGCGTCGTTTCAAACTGGAGAATCAAGTGTTGACCATTCTTCAGAATCCGGCGCCAAGAGCTTGGGATTATGTACAACTTCTCGGGTCCATGGCGACGACGATAGAGGTTGTCCCATGGGCTCGGAGTCACGTGCGGCCTCTCCAATGGCATCTTCTCAGCCAGTGGTCTCCTCTTTCCGAGGATTACGCGATTCGGCTTCCATGGACTCCGCATTCTCGTTTTGCTCTTCGATGGTGGCTCAAAGCGGACAATTTGATTCGGGGAATGCCTCTGTACACACCCAATTGGTGTGTAGTAACAACGGATGCCAGTTTGTTGGGATGGGGGGGGGGGGCCTCATTGTCACAGTCGTACAGCACAGGGGACTTGGTCGCAACAGGAAGCAAAACTGCAGATCAATCTTCTCGAGCTCCGGGCAATCCGGTTGGCCCTAGTGGAGTTCGAGGACTTTCTAACAGGTCAATCAGTCCGAGTCCTCTCCGACAAAGCAACGGCAGTGGCGTATGTCAATCGGCAGGGAGGCACGAGAAGTGCTCCTCTAGCGAAGGAGGCAGCCGTGCTATGTCAGTGGGCAGAGAAAAGGTTGCCGCAGTTGTCAGCAGCTCACATAGCGGGAACCCTGAACGTTCAAGCAGACTTTCTCAGTCGGAACCGCTTGGATGCAGGAGAGTGGGTGCTATCCCAGGATGCTTTTTGTCAGATTGTGGATCGCTGGGGTCAACTGGTAATGGATCTGATGGCTCGCGCCTCCAACACCAAGGCGGTCCGGTTTTTCAGCAGGGCCAGAGAGGTAGGTTCCGAGGGTGTAGACGCTTTGCTTCAACAGTGGCCGATGGAACTTCTTTATGTCTTTCCTCCGTGGCCGATGATCGGTCGGACGGTGGGCAAAATAGCACGACATCCGGGTCCGGTGATTCTAGTGGCTCCGGATTGGCCAAGGCGTCCATGGTATGCGGATATGATTAGACTTCTAATCGATGAGCCATTCCATCTCGCCCCTCAGGCGGATCTGCTCTCGCAGGGCCCAGTAATCAAACAGGATTCCGATCAATTTCGGCTTACGGCCTGGCTATTGAAAGGTCGTGACTGAGACGTAAGGGTTACCCGGAAGACGTTATTACTACCATGTTGCATGCGCGTAAGCGGTCAACTTCGACGGCGTATGCGAGAGTTTGGAGAACTTTTGTTTCCTGGTGTAACGCGGCTGGAGTTTCTCCTCATTCGGCTCCCTTGTCTTCCATTTTGGCTTTTTTGCAACAGGGCATGGACAAAGAATTGTCTGTTAACACTCTGAAAGTGCAGGTGGCGGTGTTAGCCTGTTTTAGGCGTCGCTTGGGGAAGCTTTCTTTGGCCTCTCATCCAGACGTCACGCGTTTTTTGAAGGGAGTTGGTCAGTTACGGCCCCCTCGAGCTCCGCTAGTGCCGACATGGAATTTGAACTTGGTTCTGTGGGCTTTACAACGGGCTCCGTTTGAACCTCTCAGAAAGTCGTCATTGAAGGATATTACGCTGAAGACGGTCTTTCTTGTAGCCATGGCATCGGCTAGAAGGATTTCGGAGCTTCAAGCGCTTTCTTGCCGGGATCCCTTTCTTCGTTTTTCGGAGGCAGGAGTTTCGGTTCGGCCAGTTCTTTCTTTTCTGCCTAAAGTGGTTACACGTTTTCATCTTAATCAAGAGGTGGTCTTACCGTCGTTCAAGCGGGAAGATTACCCGGAGGATTTTCGGGCGCTACATTGTTTGGACGTTCGGAGAGCGTTGTGCTCTTATCTGGAGGCAACTAATTCATTTAGAAAGTCAGATCATCTTTTTGTTTTGTTTGCGGGAGAAAAGAAGGGCAATATGGCCTCTAAGGCGACCATTGCTAGGTGGCTTAAGAAACTGATTTCATCGGCTTCTTTTGATGGGGAAGTCTTCTCCGCTAAACATTAAAGCACATTCCACAAGATCTCAGGCGGCTTCGTGGGCGGAATCTCGTCTAGTGCCGTGGGACGATATCTCGAAAGCGGCGACCTGGTCGTTGCTACATACTTTCTCAAGACATTATCGGATTGACGTAGCAGCGCGTGCAGATGCGGTCTTTGGAGCTTCGGTGTTGGCGGCCGGGGTAGTGCGGTCCCACCCTGGCTGAGGATTGCTTTGGTACATCCCACAAGTCTCTGGATTGATCTGAAGGGACGCTATGGAAGGTAAAATTATGTCTTACCTGATAATTTTCTTTCCATTAGTCCTTCAGATCAATCCAGAGTCCCTCCCTGTAATGTGAACTCGTGATTTGAGATATTTTTCAGCTACTCAGTTAGTTCTGTTCATGTTCTTGTTTCTTGGGTTGAACGGTTACTAGGTTTTGTAGTTTTAATTTCCTACTCATTCTGTTACTTGTTAGCAGCATGGAGTTTTCTTCAAGATTATGCTGCTGTTTTAGAGGCAGGAGACTGTATTTGCTTGTTTCTACTGCTTTGGTATCATGTATACTGAAGTTAGGAAGGCTGCACATGCCCTCTAGAGGGAAACTTCAGAGTTCTATCTAACCTGCTGGAGGAGGGGCATAACCCACAAGTCTCTGGATTGATCTGAAGGACTAATGGAAAGAAAATTATCAGGTAAGACATAATTTTACCATCCTTACCCAGCTGATGAAAGCTGCTTTTGAGACACTTGACCCTTGTCACCTGAAGTTCTTGACCCTGGAAGGTTTTATTTTTGGTGGTGATTATTTTAGCCTGCAGGGTCAGTGAGCTCCAGGCTCAAGTAGCTGATTCACCTTACACACGATTGTAAGCTCTTTGAGCAGGGACAGTCTTTCTTCTATGTTTGTGCAGCGCTGCGTACGCCTTGTAGCGCTATAGAAATGCTAAATAGTAGTAGTAGTAATTTCATGACAGTAGCTCTGTGTATGGATCCTAAAGTTCTGCGTATGGATCTAAGTTCCTTCCCAAACTGGTCTTGGGAGTTCCATCTTAATCTGTCAATTGTTCTGCCAACATTCTTTCTAAAACCCCATGCCCATCCTGGTGAAAGTGTACTGCACACTATGGACTGCAAGAGATCCTTTGCTTTTATCTGGAGTGAATTAAAGCCTATAGACAGTCCACTTAGCTTTCTCTTTCTTTTGACCCTAACATTGTATCCAGTTGACTAGCAGATTGCATTTCCTTCAATTTACGCCCAGTCTGGACTGACTTTGAAGGGTCATGTAATAGGTCATAATGTCACTATGGCTGTGTCAATAGCCTCTTAAGGTCAGCCTCCACAGAAGAGATCTGCAAAGCTGCAACATGGTCATCTGTTCACACATTCACATCTCACTACTGTCTTGAACAAGTTTGGTAAGGTAGTCCTTCAGCATTTATTTGGGATTTGGAATCCAACCCCCCTCCCACCACCAAGCCCATTTTATTTTTTGTGCCAGGCTGTCGTCATTTTTTTTAAAAGTCCTTGCCTGTTGCAGGTCCTGGTCCCCCCCCCCCCTTTTTTTTTTCCTTTCAATTTCAGATTAGCTAGGGAGTCCCATATATATCAGAATGTGATGTCCCTTTTTCCTCAGAGAAAGCTAAGTTACTCAGCTGTAGCAAGTGTTCGCCATGGACATCAGGATATATATTCTTACTTTCTCGCCCATCTCCCCTAGGAGTTTTATTCTATCAGTTGTTATATTAGACTGCCTTGGTTCCACATGATGACAGCAGGCATGTACAGTGGATGTTGCCAAAGGCTTTTATAGTAGGGAATGCTGGGGAGCATCTTTGCGCTGGGCTCTGTCAGATGACCTTACTCATATGTGAGAATGTGTTCTGCTTTCCTCAGAGCATCTGCTACAGGTAAGAAACTGCTTTCTCCTTCCAAAGGTGATTTCAAAAAGGGTGAAACAGAGGGATTACCCAGTAAAAGTCCTGACCTGTATCTGTGAGGCCTTTCAGATAACTACAGTTTTGTTGACCGGATTAATAATTTCAAAGAATCCAAATGTGTGTTACACTTCAAAAATGAAAGCATCACACTGAGCTTGTTTTCAGTCTTTTCCCATATCTTTCCATTCTCTTAGTGCTTCTGTACACCATAGGACAAATCAGATCATACCCTCTTGTCTGTCTTTTTTTTTTTTTTTTATAGTGACAACTTTGTTATTTAACACCTTTATCCTATAGTTTCCATATCATCAAGCTGATCAATCCATAGACTGGTGGGTTGTGTCCATCTACCAGCAGGTTGAGATAGAGAGCAAACTTTTGCCTCCCTATATGTGGTCATGTGCTGCCGGAAACTCCTCAGTATGTTCTCTATCTCAGCAGGTGGTGGTCACACACAGCAGCAGCTCTGGCTAGGCCTCCAAGCCTAATCCTTAGGTTTTGTTGAGGCCTGGGGTTGAGGGCTCTTTTGAGCAAGTGCAAACCTGGTGGTGCCAGGTCCCTCCTTTTCTCCCCCCTCCCGCTGGCTCCGTTAAAAAAAAAAAAAAAAAAAAATTTTAAACGTCTTTAAAGGCGTTTAATTCGACGTTTCTTTAAACGTTCATTGCAGCTACTCACTGGGACACCAGTTCGTTACAGCTCGGAGCGGCAAGCAGGTAATTTTACCTTTTTATAGCGGGCAGGGGGTTCCCCGATTCTTCTCCTCGTGGCATATGGCGTCGGAGGGCGAGGGCGCAAAGGGTCGCTCCCCGGATCGCTGGAGCGCTTCTAGAGGGGATGCGGGGGTTTTACAACCTGATTCGCCCTTGATGGGTGACAGTTTAGTGACCGATGAATGTCCCGGTCGTTCCTCCGGCGTGGCGGTTTTTTCCCGCCATAAACGCCCATCCCCCGCTCCTCGCCTCCGCCATCTTGGCCGGCCACGCGGCTCGGACGGCTTCTTCGTGGGCCGCCCTTGAGGTTGGAGACATTAATGCCATGAACGCCCTTAATTTGGGCGACGGCACAAGCGACTAAAGTTAAGCGCCGTTCTTCCCGCGCGGCTCCTTCGCGGAGTTTCGCGCCGGACGCCATTTTGGATGCGCAGCATGTCTCTCCCCCGCTATTGCGAGCGCCGGTTGAGAGTGCGTCTAGGGCTGTTGCCCAGGCTGCGGAAGTGCACAGTCTGGGGGGTTTCTCCCCCGAGTTTGTTTTGCTGCTGCATCAGGCTTTCCTCATGCAAAACGCTGCCCCTGCTCCCTCTTCTGATAAAGAGGTTGAGGTTCCCAGAGGTAAACGCCCTCGGGTTGATTTCCAGGCCTTGGAGGACTTTGTCTCCTCCGATGTAGATGAGGGCAGCGTGTCTGAGGTCTCCCAACGGTCCTTTGCGGATTCCTTGGAGGAGATAGATCCCCGCTCGGATGGAGCGGATGACCCCTCTGCAGCGCGGCTTTTTAGCCCAGAGGATTTGCCCAACCTGTTTTTACAGGCCATGGACACTTTGAAGATTTCCTCTCGGACGTCTCTCCCTCAGCCCCTGTTGGCTCTGCCATTATGCTGGGGACGAAGCGCCCGCCTAGATCCTTCCACGTGCATGATGCCATGCACACCTTAATTGCGGCTCAATGGGATGTCCCGGAAACGAGCCTTAAAGTGGCTAGGGCTATGTCCCGCCTCTATCCTTTGGCTGTGAGTGAACGTGAGGCCTATCTGTGGCCTACCGTGGATTCTTTAATCACTGCGGTGACTAAGAAAACGGCGTTGCCGGTGGAAGGTGGCACGGCCCTAAAGGACGCCCAAGACAGAAGATTGGAGGCGGCCTTAAGGTCGTCCTTTGAGGCAGCTGCTTTAAGTTTGCAGGCCTCAGTTTGCGGCTCCTATGTGGCCAGGGCGTGCCTGACTATGGTGCAGCGGGCTTCCCCCTCGGATTCTTCCTTGAGGGATGATTGGCCGGCCCTGGAATCGGGCTTAGCCTATTTGGCAGACTTGCTGTATGATGTCTTGAGAGCCTCAGCTAAAGGCATGGCTCAGACAGTCTCTGCGCGGCGGTGGCTTTGGCTGAAACATTGGTCTGCTGACCACGCCTCTAAATCCTGCCTGGCTAGATTGCCTTTTAAAGGCAAGCTGCTCTTTGGGGTCGAGCTGGACAAAATCGTGACCGATCTCGGCACGTCTAAGGGCAAGAAATTACCAGAGGTCAGGGCTCCGGCTAGTACTCGTCCCGGTACCTCCAGAGGACGGTTGCTGGAAGCCCGTCGGTACCGCCCGGGCAAGTCGGGTTCCTCTGCCCCCTCTTCCTTCAAGAGGAATTTCTCCCCCAAGCAGCATTCCTTCGCAGAGACCGCCGTCCCGGAGGTGCTCCCTCCGGTCCTCCCCCAGGGTCTCGTACCCAATGACGGGGCCTTGGTCCACGCCCCAGTGCAGATTGGAGGACGGCTGTCCTCGTTTCTGGGCGAGTGGACCACTATAACTTCAGACGCGTGGGTGCTGGAAGTCATCTGAGACGGCTACAAGCTAGAGTTCTGCCAACCCTTAAGAGACGGGTTTGTACTCTCTCCCTGCAAGTCTCCGGTCAAGCTGTGGCAGTGCAGCAGACCTTGGACAACCTGATCCGCCTGGGTGCGGTCGTTCCGGTGCCAAAAAATCAGATTGGCAAGGGACGTTACTCCATTTACTTTGTGGTTCCAAAGAAAGGAGATTCTGTCCGGCCTATCCTCGACCTCAAAGGGGTCAATCGGGCCTGGAAAGTGAGGCACTTTCGCATGGAGACTCTCCGCTCTGTTATAGCGGCAGTGAAGGCAGGAGAGTTCTTGGTTTCCTTGGACATCAAGGAAGCGTACCTGCATATTCCCATCTGGCCTCCTCTCCAACGCTTTCTGCGTTTTACAGTCCTGAGACGACACTTCCAGTTCAGAGCCCTCCCTTTCGGGTTGGCTACTGCTCCGCGGACCTTTTCCAAAGTAATGGGGGTCATAGCGGCCTTCCTGCTAAAGGAAGGAGTACAAGTCCATCCTTATCTGGACGACTGGTTGATCCGAGCCCCCTCTTATGCAGAGTGCGGCAAAGCTATGGACCGGGTAGTTGCTCTTGTGAGCTCCCTGGGATGGATCATCAACTGGAAGAAGAGCCAGCTGCGCCCGACTCAGTCCCTGGAGTATCTGGGAGTTCGATTCGACACCCAAGTGGGCAGAGTGTTCCTGCCAGACAATCGGATTGTCAAGCTTCAGGCTCAGGTGGACTAGTTCCTAGTAGCCTCTCCTATTCGGGCTTGGGACTACGTGCAGCTGTTGGGCTCTATGACGGCCACGATGGAAGTAGTGCCCTGGGCCAGGGCTCATATGAGACCACTACAGCTATCTCTGCTGCTGCGCTGGACTCCGATGTCGGAGGATTATGCTGTGCGCTTTCCCGTGGACCCAGCAGTGCGCAAGGCGCTGAGCTGGTGGACGCAGACAGACAAGTTGTCTGCAGGATTGCCTCTGGTGACCCCGGAGTGGATTGTCGTCACGACAGACGCCTCTTTGATGGGCTGGGGAGCCCACTGCTTGGGAAGGACAGCGCAGGGGCTCTAGTCTCCTGCAGAGGCAAGTGGTCTATCAACCTCCTGGAACTCAGAGCCATTCGGTTGGTGTTATTGGAGTTCATCCCGGTACTGGTGTTGTAGCCTGTACGGGTCCTGTCGGACAATGCCACGGCTGTGGCCTATATCAACCGCCAGGGAGGTACCAAGAGCGCCTTTCTAGCCAAGGAGGCTATGAGTCTTTGCCAGTGGGCGGAAGCGAACCTGGAGCAGCTTTCAGCGGCCCACATTGCCGGAGTCATGAATGTCAAGGCGGACTTTCTCAGTCGCCATACCTTGGAGCCCGGAGAGTGGCAACTATCTGCTCAGGCGTTCTTGGACATCACGAAGCGCTGGGGCCAGCCGAGCCTAGATCTGATGGCGTCATCGGCCAATTGTCAAGTGCCGCGCTTTTTCAGCAGAGGACGGGACCCTCGATCCCTGGGAGTAGATGCTCTTCTCCAACAGTGGCCGACACAAGAGCTCCTCTATGTGTTCCCGCCCTGGCCCATGTTGGGCAGGGTGCTAGACCGGGTGGCAAAGCATCCCGGCAGGGTAATCCTGGTGGGTCCGGATTGGCCCAGACGTCCCTGGTATGCGGACTTGATCAGGCTCTCAGTCGACGATCCTCTGCGGCTGTCAGTGGAGCAGGGCCTGTTACATCAGGGTCCCGTGGTGATGGAGGATCCCTCTCCCTTTGGTCTTACGGCCTGGCTATTGAGCGGCAGCGTCTGAGGAAGAAGGGCTTCTCAGACAAGGTCATCGCCACTATGCTGAGAGCGAGGAAGCGCTCTACTTCTACTGCTTACGCCAGGGTTTGGCGTATCTTTGCAGCATGGTGTGAAGCAGGCTCACTTTCTCCCTTCACTGCTCCAATTTCTTCAGTGTTGGCGTTCCTGCAAGAAGGTCTGGAGAAAGGCCTGTCGCTCAGTTCCCTTAAAGTCCAGGTAGCGGCTCTGGCTTGCTTCAGGGGCCGCCTGAAGGGTGTTTCCCTGGCTTCGCAGCCAGATGTGGTGCTCTTTCTCAAGGGAGTTAATCACCTGCGCCCTCCTCTGCACTCAGTGGTGCCTGCGTGGAATCTCAACCTGGTGCTAAGAGCATTGCAGAAGCCGCCTTTTGAACCCTTGTCGAGGGCATCTCTGAAAGACCTGACGTTGAAAGCAGTCTTTTTGGTGGCTATCACTTCAGCCAGAAGAGTTTCCGAGCTCCAGGCGCTCTCATGTCGAGAGCCTTTTCTGCAGTTCACTGAGGCAGGAGTGACTATTCGCACAGTGCCTTCCTTCCTGCCCAAGATTTTTTCTCGCTTCCATGTGAATCAGCAGCTCTGTCTCCCTTCCTTTCGTAGGGAGGACTACCCAGAGGAGTACTCTGCTCTTAAATATCTGGATGTGAGACGAGTCATCTTCAGATACTTGGAAGTGACCAATGATTTCCGGAAATCGGATCATCTGTTTGTCCTGTTTGCAGGTCCTCGTAAGGGTCTGCAGGCTGCTAAGCCTACAGTGGCAAGATGGGTCAAGGAAGCCATTGCAGCGGCTTATGTGGCCGCGGGGAAGGTGCCGCCTATCCAGCTGAAGGCTCACTCCACGAGAGCTCAGGCGGCCTCGATGGCAGAGGCCGGATCCGTCTCCTTGGAAGAGATATGCAAGGCGGCAACTTGGGCTTCGGCTCATACATTCTCCAAGCATTACCGTTTGACTGTGGCTGCACGGGCGGAGGCCCGGTTTGGAGCTTCAGTGTTGAGGTCAGGGATTTCAATGTCCCGCCCTGGGTGAGTACTGCTTCGGTACATCCCACCAGTCTATGGATTGATCAGCTTGATGATATGGAAGGTAAAATTATGTATAATCATACCTGATAATTTTCTTTCCATTAATCATAGCTGATCAATCCATAGCCCCTCCCAGATATCTGTTCTGTTTTTATTCTGGTTGCATTTCAGGTTCAAGTTTAGTCTTCAGTTATTTCAGAAAGACTTCGTGTTCAAGTTCTTTCACTTGGATTCTTCAAGAGTTGAGACGAGTTTGTGTTACAGTGAGCTGCTGCATTCCTCTCCCCTCCGTTTTACGGGGCTGGATTGAGACATAAATTCTGCCGGCACTCCCTCCCGCTTCGTGCGGCTGTAGGGCAGCTTTGTACCCCTCCCGCTTCGGCGGTGTTAGGGTCAGTCAGCTCCTCCCGCGGTTGCGGTTGCAGGATAAGCCAGATCCCCCCGCATCGGCGGGTGTGGTGTCCCTCCCCCGCTCCGCGGGGATGAGCTGGACGGATTCCCCTCCCCCACTTGTGTGGGGATGAGCTGGGTTAATTCCCCTCCCCCGTTTCGGCGGTGGTGAGCTGGGCAGAGTGTCCCTTCGTGGGTGTAATTCTCTAAGTGCTGAGTCCTGCGGATGGAGCTTTGATATCGACATACTGAGGAGTTTCCGGCAGCACATGACCACATATAGGGAGGCAAAAGTTTGCTCTCTATCTCCACCTGCTGGTAGATGGACACAACCCACCAGTCTATGGATTGATCAGCTATGATTAATGGAAAGAAAATTATCAGGTATGATTATACATAATTTTACCTTATACCTGTTCTGTAGAATGGCTCATGTGCCATATTTGTAGTTTGATCCAGCAATGATGAAAATCAATTTCAGAGACGGCAGGTGTAGGACCTGTACACTTAATTGTAAGAAGACCAGAATTGTTCCTTTTTTCCAGCTGGTCTCTGGGACCAGTATTGGAACATAGGCAAGTTACCCTGGAAGATCCTCCTGCCTATCCAGTAAGTACCCTTAAATCCATTAGCATGTTTGATCTTAGATTATGCTAAATGTTAATTGCACATATAAAGTTGATGTGCCCTATATATGCATAGTTGTATTGGTAGCCTACTATTGTAGGTTAAATTATATATTTTTCCCCCATTTTCTTTTCTTTTGATTTTTAGACCAATATTGGAAAGATGTTGTACCAGTGTATCTGCAGAAGGATTTGGAGTATACATTTCTCCATGGAGGCAGTACTTAATAGCAATGTACTACTGAGTGGTAATTAACTTTTTTTTTTCCTGTTGCCGAATATCTGATTGTACATGTGACTCTAGCTTGAAGTGGAAATTTTATGCTGCCTGTTTGTAATACACACTGATGTTGACTTCTTTGTACCAGGGGTGTAGCCAGACGTGGTGGTGGTGGGGGCACATTTTAGTCTGCCGCACCCCACAGCAGCAAATACCTTGGCTGGCGGGGGTCCCCAACCCCCATCAGCTGAAGCCTTCTCCAGCGCCAGTCTCCAGCACCACCGCGTTCCCTGCCCTGCTCTCTCTTCCTCCTGACGTCCTGTACTCTCCTTTAAGTGAAACGGAGCATGCTCATTTTCACTGAAAGGCGTGTGCAGGACGTGAGGAGGAAGAGCGAGCAGGGCAGGGAACACAGCAGCGCCAGAGACCGGTGCTGGACAAGGCTTCAGCTGGCGGGGGTTGGGGGACCCCTGCCAGCAAAACCAGGGGCCCAGATGAAATTTTTTTGGGGGGGGCAGGCCCCCATGGCCCCACCTAGCTATGCCACTGCTTTGTACCTGAGAATAATATACAGACCTCCAATGCAGGGAAAATAAGTTAATTTAAAAATGAGGCATTTTATAAGTGTGATGAGCCAAGGGGAAGGGTCCCATGTATAGACAGGCTGCAGTGCACACATGGCTATTTTAAGCATTTTTGGTACAGCATCAGCTAGTAGCAGATAAGTGTTTGTTGCCCAACAAGAGGGAAATGATTTGATTTCAGCTCACACCTTATTTCAGGGAAAATACCTATTGTACTTGAATGTCAGTGGTGGGCTTACAATCTTAGTTTATACCTGAGGCAATAGAGGGTTAAGTGACTTGCTCTAGATCACAAAGGGCGAACGTGGCATTTGAACCCTGGCTTCCCTGGTTCTGTATGACACTGCTGCCTCCACTCCAGACAGTCATAAGAACATAAGCATTGCCATACAGGGACAGATCAAAGGTCCACCAGATCACAAGTACCTGGCAAGATTCCAAAAGAGTAAAACAGATTTTGTGCTGCTTATCCTAGAAATAAGCAGTGGACTTTCCCAAGTCCATCTTAATAATGGCTTATGGATGTTTCTTTTAGGAAATTATCCAAACCTTTTTTTAAACCCTGTTAAGCTAACTGCTTTTACTACATTCTCTGGCAGTGAGTTCCAGAGTTTAATTACACATTGAGTGAAGAAATATTTTGTCCGGTTTGTTTTAAATGTACCGTTTAATAGCTTCATTGCGTGTCCCCTAGTCCTTATATTTTTGGAATGAGTAAACAAGCGATTCATGTCTACCTGTACCACTCCACTCAGTATTTTATAGACCTCTATCATATCTCCCCTCAGCCGTCTTTTCTCCAAGCTGAAGAGCCCTAGCTGCTTTAGCTTTTCCTCATAGGGAAGACATCCTATCCCCTTTATCATTTTAGTCACCCATCTCTTTTTTTTCTAGTTCCACTATATCTTTTTTGAGATGCAATGATTAAGAGTTGCACATGGTATTCAAGGTGTAGTCGCACCATGGAGCAATACAGAAGCATTATAATACTCTCATTTTTGCTTTCCATTCCTTTCCTAGTAATTCCTAACATTCTGTTTGCTTTCTTAGCCGCTGCTGTACACTGAGCAGTTAGTCAAAGAGCCTGCTGTATAGGAGGCCACACTTGGTGTGGTGATTCAAAATGGAATAAAATTTATGGAGGGGGGCGTGTCAAGATGGCGACACGCAATGGATCGAGGTTTGAGCCTTTCCTGAATCTACACTCTGTTTTAAAAATATTTTCTTCGATGCCGCATACCAAAAGGAAGGGAACGGTCCGGGAAAAACCTTCGACAACCCGGACCTCTTCTCCACATCAGGTGTTGATTGAAAGGTTCACCTCGCGAATTCTCACCCAGGACGCTGAGAGGAGCCCGGCTGTCCTCCAGGAGAGGGAAATCCTTGAGGACTTGGGCCTAGATGTTACGCTTTCTCCTCCGGCGCTTCATCCACCGCTCCCTCCGGACGGCCGCCAGATTCAGAGAGGATCTCCCGAAACCGAAGTGTTTGCGGTGGAGACCTCGTTCGAAGGTGCTGGAAAAGCGGACTCTGAAGGAATGCAAGGCCTTACTGGCCTGAGCAGTGAATGGAAGCAAATGAGAGCTGCTCCGGGAACGGTGTCGTTGGGGAACGTGTGGGTAGTTCTCCAACAGTTGGCAGTAACCGTAGAGAAATCCACGAAAGAAATCTCCACATTAGTGAGTACAATGAATACTTTCTCTGACTCTCTGGCTACTATTAAAACGGAGTTTACAACTCAAACAACAAAGCTTAATCAAGATGTAAGAAAATTACAAGACTTATCCTCTGAAATGATAAAAGATAAAACTATTATGAAAAGAAGGATTGAACAAAAATAGAAAATTATAATCGGAGACTAAATCTGCGCATTTTAAACTTTCCGAGAGAAATAGGTATATCACCATTGGATGCCTTTAAAAACTATCTGACTGAAGTATTGAAATATTCCTCTGAAGTCTTACCGCCGATAAATAAGATTTATTACATACAAAATAAAGATCGCTCGGAAGGAAAAATTTCAAACGATAAACTAAATGTATCTGAATTGCTGGAAGTCTCCCTATCAGAACATTCAGAAAGAATGACTTTATTTGTCCAATTTGTCTTTCAACAGGATGTAGAAGCGTTAAAAAGATTATATTTTCGAAAAAGATGTTACAAAGCAGACACAGGAAACTAGAAAAATGTTTTTGAGTATGAGAAAGGAAACTTTAGAAATGGGAGCCTCATTCTTTTTGAACTACCCTAGTAAATGTGTTTTGAAATATGAAGGTTTGAAATATATTTTTTTTCAGCCAGAACAGTTAAGAGTTTTTCTCGATTCCAGGAAATTGTCTGCGGTTGCTACGAACTGATTAAGAAGGTGTTAAAATAGGTGTGAAAATGTGTGTTAAGTCTATTCTGTTATAAATTGTACTTGTTAAATTTCCCTTTTATTCTTAATACACGCCCCCTCCCCCTTTTTTATTTTGTTTATTGTGATTTAAAGAAGACATTTAAATTTAAATTTGTTATAATGTTTATTATGGATGCTATATTCCTAAGTTTAATTTGGTCTGCTTTCCTTAAGCAAGATCTTCTTGTAATGCAAAATATTTGGAAAATATAAATAAAGAATTAAGAAATTTATGATCTAGTGATCAGCATATTCTGTAGTACAATATTAGTTTCTAGTCTAAACAAAACTGTATCTGAATCATCAAAGTTTTCTTGTGGTTATATATTTGTTGGTGTTTAGCATTTTGGACTATTGTAATGCCAGATAGGGGATTGCGGCCGTTGCAGGTGGTCCAAAATGCTGCAGCTCGTATAATTGCAGTTCTTAAGAGAAGAGAGTGTGCATGCCCTGATCTGATTGCCTTACATTGGCCTCTGATTTTAGAAAGAACTAAATTCAATCAGTTGGTATCTTCGAGCAGGGACTGTCCTCTGTGTTAAATTGTACAGTGCTGCGTAACCCTGGTAGCGCTTTATAAATGTTAAGTAGTAGTAAGTCCAAAAATTATTTGTTTGCCTGCAGCAATGTATTATAAATAGGCAGCTGTTCTCAACCCAGAGATGTTTTTAGCCATTCGCCCTTTAAGTGTGGTTTATCTGGAGGCATAGAGCTTTTTTTTGTGTCTGTACCAGAATGTTGGACAAGCTGCTTATAAATACACACTTAGAGTAGGAACCTCCTGTATTTCCAGATTCACCCAAAAAGTATGCTTTTCCTTAAGACTGTTTGACTTATGGTGCAGAAGGAGACCTCTGATGTTAGCAGAGCAATAATTTAGACAATTTTTGAGCTGATATCTGGAGTAAGGAAATCTACTGTAGCAGCATTTAATTTTCGAAAGGGTGACTACGACAAAATGAGGAAAATTCCTAAAAAGAAGCTAAAACATATTATTTCATATTAGTGCAGGCTAAACAGAATATTGTGCTTAAATGAAACTGAAATGTACATTATTCTAGGAGTCATGCAGGTGTTACTTCTCATGATAACATTTTTCTATATAGCAAATAGCAATATATTTTGGCTCCTATGCCAACAAAACAGGAGAACTCCACCTCACCGCTCTCTCATGATCTCATGCTTTAAAATGTACAGCAATTCTGGGAAAACATTTTTGATAAAAGTATGCTAGAAAGAGAAATCCCATTAGCTCCAGAAGCCTTTTTCCAAAGCCTCTCAATTTACCCTGTGAAAGAGAAAACGATCATATATATCTTAGTGGTAGCCTTTGTATCTGTAGCTGCCAAATGGAGAGTACAACTTTCTAGAAGTCAATGGTTTACAGGACCCAAGGCAACATGGCTTTACCAAAGGAAAATCCTTCCAAACAAATCTTATTGACTTCTTTGATTGGGTGACCAAAGAACTGGAAGAAGGACGTGCGCTAGATGTAATCTACTCGGATTTCAGCAAAACCTTCGACACGGTCCCCCACAGAAGACTCGTGAATAAGCTGAAAGGGCTGAACTTAGGACCAAAAGTAGTGAACTGGATAGGAAACTGGGTGACCGACAGGTGGCAGAGGGTGGTGGTAAGCGGAATCCTTTCGGAGGAAAGGAAGGTGAGCAGTGGAATTCCTCAGGGGTTGGTGATGGGCCTATTCTGTTTAATATATTTGTGAGAGATATTGCTGAAGGGTTGGAAGGAAAGTTTGCCTTTTTGCGGTGTGACGGGGCCCTTGTAGCCAAGGGCTCTCCATCCAATCTCCTCCCGCATTAGAGGTTACGTTTGGGATCCGACCATCTCAAACAGTCCAGGCCTTGGAAGGAGTTTCCCAGTTAAGTAAACTCGACTGTAGCCTGTGTAATGAGTACTGTATGTAAACTGTCTCCAACTGGAGGTTCACTTGCAATGCCTCTTCCTACAGGTCAGTGGGAGCATTCCAGAACAACTTCTGCAGAGGCCTCGGTCAAGCTGGTACTTCTATCTTTCAATCAAAGCCTCTAAAGACACTCAGGATGTTCACAGAGGCATCACCAAACTTTGCTTCTATGACAGATCCCAGAAACAGCATAGGACTATAGCTGCTCATACCCTCAGTCTTAGGAGTCCTCCTTCCACTAAGGGTGACTGTTCCTCAGTTATCAGCCATCCTGTTCCTGACCCCCTCCTTTTGACTTAGAAACAGATTGCATTCTCAGTATGCTTGTGGCATGCCCTCATGACACCTTTTATGCGGGACAAAACCTTGTACTAGCAGGCTTCATCAAAATATGCAAATTAGGAACTTCTGAGGCAAATTATACTACCTTTAGTATTCTTCAATCATGGAAGCAGGGAATTCTTTCAACAAACAGTTCAGCAAACATTATAAAACCCTTCTTCAACTGAGCCCACTTTATAGGGAACATGGGTCTCAGTTTAGAACAGCCTCCACCCCTTGGACAGGACTTTTATTTTCACTTTCACTTTACAGTCCTGTTCTCCACCTCTGGCTGTTAGTCCAGTTCTTAATTTACATCCTCCAATGTTGCCTCGCATTGGATTCTACAAATATTTGCTTCATAAGGACAATATCAAGGTAAGTACCTCCTTAGTCCTTTAGAGGATCCTTTTCCTTTAGGGACCGTACCCTGAGGTTTTCAGCCCGTCCTGATACTCTCTCCCTCTCTCTGCCGTCCTCCCTCTCACTCCTTAAGGACCTACTCTTTGGGGTCAGATCCCCGGGGTTTTCAGCCCACCTTGGTCCATCTCCTCGGAGTCTGCATACAAGTCACTCGGCATCCTTCTTTCTTCCTGGAGGTTCCTTTTTTCTCCCTTCCCTCCTGCTGCTACCACCCCTCCACACCCCTTCTGGGCCCTACCCCTTGGCTCTGGAAGGGTCTGGAACCTCCCGAGTGCCTTTTCTCTTAAAGGGGAAGCTCCTACTATGGATCCTCCCTGACTCCTATATGCCTGGACTTCGCTGGCGCTCCCTCTAGTGACTCCTTCTAAGTATTTCACTGGTGTCCCCCTTGGAGCTCCTTCTAGTGACCAGCTCCTGGCAGTTTTCACTACAAGAGCACCCTCTGGTGGCCTGTTGGGTAGGACAGGTCCTGTGATTATCAAAGCAGGTGATGCGAAGATAGCCAATAGAGTGGATATCCTGGGAGTAGAAACATTGAGAAGGGATCTCCAAAAGTCAGAAGAATGGTCGAGGGTCTGGCAGTTAAAATTTAATTGAAGTAATCCAGAAACTTCATAATAAAGTTTAAACCAAAAAGTACAACCCCCCTCCCCCAAAAGCAAAATATGTATGCATATATAAAAATAGATTTTGCTCACACCTTATTCAGTAGTAGCTCAAGGTGAGTGACATTCAGGTACACTGTGTATTGCTCTGTCCCTGGAGGGCTCACGATCTAATTTTGTACCTGAGGCAATGGAGGGTTAAGTGATTTGGCCAAGATCACAAGGAGCAGCAGTGAGAATTGAACCAGCCACCTCTTGATGGCAAGACTGGTGCTCTAACCACTAGGCCACTCCTGTGATAGGTGCTTAGTTTTTATAGCGCATTACACAGACCGGAGTCTTAAACAGCTGTAATGACACCTTGCCTACATCATAGCACTATACTCCAACCCTTTTTGTCCATGTAACATCAAAAACTTTATATTGTTACTTTGCAAAGCAAAGAGATTCAAAAACGCAAAAAAGAGTAACACATCTCAAGGCGCTATGGTGATGCACACCTGGGAGGTGTAGTTCTCACGAACATCAGTCCAGAGTGTGTAATGCTTTTTCTGATGTGGTGCTTTCAAGTGAGTCTAATTAGCCAACATTGCAAATCCATAAATCCAAAGTCCACAGAAACTCAGTCCCAAAGATTTTGCTCACAGTTCACATTGGCACCAGTGCGCCATAAGTTTTCTTTTCACAAATACTATTACTTTGATTATTGAATATTTTGTTTTCAGACAAGTTCGGCACTCTGCAATCTTGTGTTCTGCATTAGCTTTACACATAGTCTTTAGAGATGCCCTGGTGCAGTCTGTACACGCGATCACAGATCTGAGAGAAGTTCCCTCCCTCTTTCCCCCAGCCTCTAGTTGCGTGCCTTACCTTTGAAAGATGTGGACCAAGGAGGTTAGATTGAGACAGTCCAGAGAATAGGCTACTAAAATGGCACTCCGTCTTCATGCTTCTCTCTAGAGACTCAGTTCAGCGCTGACCCAGAAGCCTTGCTGGCAGCACACTTTAGGCAGTTGGGTCGGGGGGGGGGGGGGTTGTGCAGGATGAGGCAAAGGCATGTCTTTCGGATCAGCAGCATGGCGATTAGTGACTGAAGAGGAGATGAGGTAAATGCAGGGGGTGAGGGTTGGGGCAGTGTTAAAAATGCCAGCCAGCGTAAAAAAAAAAATTCCTGCGTTAATTGTCCACTCCTAATATTAACACAAGTTAATAAATGAGACCTTGAGTTTGTATCTAAGGTAGCGGAGGCTAAAGTGACTTGTCCAAGGTAACGAGAATTATCAACAAAACTTGAACCCTCGCAGTTGGTTTTCAAACTGCTGCTCTAACCATGGAGCTGTTACTCTGTAGTAAAGCAGAATATCTGTATACACATGGTGGTGGGTTTCAGTCATTTACTATAGA
Source organism: Microcaecilia unicolor (assembly GCF_901765095.1). NCBI lineage: Eukaryota > Metazoa > Chordata > Amphibia > Gymnophiona > Siphonopidae > Microcaecilia > Microcaecilia unicolor. The sequence continues at coordinate 8,985 of NW_021963173.1, read as the reverse complement.
TGGCATAAGCAGGACACTGATGGTGAGTATTTGTTTCATGTTTTATTGTGCTTGTGTTCTTCATTTGTTTCGTTAAATTATTCACATTTTGATAAACATTTGTTTTATTTTTTTTTTCCTTTTACTGCTTCCTTTTTTGACTAGTGTAGTTTTGGAATTTAAGATGCCTTCTTTTGGTTCAGTAGGGTTTAAGGAAGAATTCAAATATTTTTCTGTTTTTCATCCACAGGACCACATGCTATTCCTGCTTTCAAGAAAAGCAGTATACAGAAGAGCCATAAAAGCAGTAACCAAGAAGATGGGGCAGCAGAGTTCTTATTTTTTTCATTATTTGAAATGAAAGGTTTTATTCTTCTTGTGTTTCTACAATGTGGTAGCTTTTTCTGTATGAATTATTGTGTTGTGATTATGTATGTTCTTGATACCTTGAATATAATTGTGAATGAAATGTGCGCCATTGGTTTCCTAGTTGGAGGCATGCTTGCATATAATGCTACCTGAAGTTATGACTCATCATTATTTATTTGTCCTACTTTTTAATGTAATTGAGCTGGATGACAACACTGCCTTCTAATGCCCTTATAGCCCCGAGAATGTGTGTGGTATGTTGGAAAAGGTTTTTATGCTTACAGAAAATGTGTGGAATGCTACTGTGAGTTTGGAATTATGACTCAATGAGTAAAGAAAGCTAGGGTTACATTAAAATAAGCCATATGATTTGCAAGTTGTTGAAATTACAACTGTATTCCTAATATCTTTTTGCAGAATATCACCTACATTTCTGCTTTTATAACAGATATTACTCATCAAAGGCCAAAAAAGCTTTGGGTGAATTGATGCCAGATTAAATGCTGATTTAGCAAGTTTTACATAATTGTATTGCCTGATACAATTTTATGTATTGATGTTAATCATAGTTTGATGTTTTTACCTATTGCAGACACATTGGGCATGTTGGTTGGGATCCAAACACAGGTTTTGATGTAAGTACTTTTTTTCTCTGCCAATTTTTGGCCTGTCAGATTTATATAATACTTCTCTTGGTTACATTGCTGTTCTTAAGTGTTTATCTCCTTTGACATCCATTCAGTGTTCTCTATGCATTTACCCTCAGATTATAGCTCGACTTAAATTATGTTCGCAAATCTGGTCATATTCTGGATTTACAAACACAACTTAATTAGTTAACAAGCCAATAAGCGCTAATAATTGCCACTTAAGTAATCGTTGAACTAATTGACATTAGAATTTATGCACACTAACTAAGCAGTGATGCGCATGAATTCTAAATTGCATAGTTGAAAAAGGCCATGACCATGGGTGTGGAATGGGTGGGTTGTGGGCGTTTCTCAAATATATGCATGTTGTTGCAGAATACACCCGGTCTGTGCCTAATTTAGGTGTCTGGACGTATACCAAGTTTTACTTGATGTAACTGACCTCGATTAAATTTAGTCATGTGGATGGGTGTTTGGCGTGTTCTATAATCCGTGTGGAAATTTAGGCTTATTCTATAAAGTACGCCTAAATTTAGGCATACTTTATAGAATACACCCAGGTGTGTTTTTTTTCTGTGTGACTTTTTCAGGCGCTATATATATAGAATCTAGACCTTAGTGAGGTCCTAGCTTATGAGATGTGTGTTTGTGCTTCGTTAATATGTATTTTTATTTTTTTTTCTTCAATGTTACACTTCTTGGATTAAGGAAATGAAAACTTGACCAGGAATATGGCAACATTGATAAGACTCATCAGAAACAAATGGCTTATGGGATTTGATTATTGGTTTTATAATCCTGGTACTGAATTTATGTAAAGGAGGATGTTTATTTTTTTATAAATGTTTTCATTAAATATAGTTTACCAAGATTGTGAATTGTAGTTTTAATGCACTTACTACTTTCATTATTGTACCTACAGAAACCGCTGATCTTTTGCCCTTTTTAAATTTTTTAGATTAAAAAAAAATTTTTTTGGTAGCAGTTTTTTTCAGATCCCTCTGTCACAAATACTTAGTCATATTCAGTTAAGATAAAAATGAAGCAGCCTTAATGTTTGAATTGCTACATCACTGTTTGATTTGCAGGTAAACAACTTAGACCCAGAACTAAAAAATCTATTTGATATGTGTGGAATCTCAGAGGCACAGTTGAAAGATAAAGAAACATCAAAAGTCATTTATGACTTTATAGAAAAAACAGGAGGTGTAGAAGCTGTCAAAAATGAGCTGCGCAGGCAAGGTAAGTTTTTCCACTTTAAAAGTGCAAAATATGGAGGTAGTAACAGTCCTAGGCAGAACTCTGAGGACTGTGGTTTAAAGGAGGAAACTGAACTACTTTGGAAGTGTTGAAAGTTGCTGGTCTCAGGTTGGCTTTTTTTTTTCCAAGCCTTGACTGACTTCCTTCTCTGAAATAATAAGCACGAGACTTTTGTCAAAATAGGTGCAGCATTCAACAACTGATGTTTCCAGGTAATTTATTTTAAGAAACTAAATTCTCGGTTAAGATTGCACGCTTAGGATAGCAACATTTCAATAGCTAGTCATTATAATATCTTTGATTTTAGTAAGGATACAGTTTTCAAATTGGAGACACTGGGTCAGTGACTGCATGTAGTTTTTTTACCTGCAGGCCTTGTACCGATTCTCAAAGCAAAAGTATGCACTTAGGACCTCCTCTACAAAACCGTTCTACTGATTCCCGGTGTGGCAAATGAGAGGAAGCCCATTCAGTTCTTGTGGGCTTCCTCTCATTTGTCGTGAGGGAATCGCTAGCGCGGCTTTGTAAAAGAAGCCCTCACTTCTCACTTTGAAACGTGCTGCAGCTACAGAGTAGGTGTAATTTGCATTTGCTTTTTCTGCAGGCAGAATGTTGCTGGAAAAACACATGCCAAAATATGAAAATGCTGTCTACACCTGTACTTTTTCTCTCCTGACTTAAGGGTGCCTACCTTTGATAGTCAGTTTTCAGATAACTGTTTACGATGTCTGTCCTCCATGAAATAAAACACAGCAGGAGACTTAAGATACCCTTCCAATCTGTATCCCTCGCATGTCCCCACGCCACCAGTTCTGTAGAGGCAGACTGAGTCCACTACTGAAAGAGTCCAGATAAATTCTGCAAGAAATTGGTTAAAAGAATTTCCCACATTTTATATTCCAAAAAAAGCAGGGCATCTAAATTTAGGCGTCTATTTTCATTTGAATTTAAGGTGCTCTGATATTTAGGCCTCAGTCTTAATTTTCAAAGGAGCCAGTTGAGCAGCCTTACTCCCAGATTAAACAGACACACCCTTTGAAAATGATCCTACATGTACTTTGAAATATATTCATAGTAGTTTGGCTAGCAGTTTGCAATTGCTTTTTTGTTATTTTAGTCATGTGAGCAAACAATTCCAAAGTACATTAATTATTGCATTTGTTCTATAGGTCCACCACGGTTGAGTGGTATGTATGCAGGATCTTGTTTAAGCATATCACTAAATTGTGCATGGTGTGCTCTGTGTGCCACTTGGGTTATGAGTGAGTGCATCACCTCTGTGACCAGCTTAAGAAGTTGTGACTCACATTGCCATGCTTTAACCCACTTCTTTGCTCAAGGCTTACTAAATGACATATGATGTCAAAATAGGCAATTAAACTAACAGAAACTCACCTAATGTTTGAAATGTGTAGTTTAGCTATTTAGCTTTTTTTCAGTGAAGGACTGTTTTGCTTATATTTCTATAGCTCCTCAACCTCCCCTTCCCCCCCCCCCAAAAAAGGTGTTTAGATAATTCAGCTAGCACTTAAAGCAAATTATTTTCCATTTTCATTTTTACCTAGGGTTCCCTTTAGTAAAACTTAGTATGCGCTAATAGAAGTAGCACACGCTAATTGAAGTAGCATGTGCTAATTTTGTTAGTGAATGCTAAGCTTTAATAAAGGCCCCTTAATTTGTATGGTGTGATTATACTTTAAAATTTTATAAAACTGATTTATTTGCACCATATTAAATAAAGTCTGAGTACCCTTTTCTCAATCATCCAACTCTGTCTACAAGCAACATTGCTTAGTTTATGGGGCCCTTTTACTAAGGCGTGCCAAAAAATGGCCTGCGCTGGTGTAGGTGCGTGTTTTGGATGCGTGCAGGTCCATTTTTCAGTGCACCTGGAAAAAAAAGCTTTTTTTTTTTTGGCTGAAAATGGATGTGCAGCAAAGTCAAAACGAGTTTGCGTCCATTTTCAGCCTGAGAACTTACTGCCACCCATTGACTTGGCAGTAAGGTCTCATGCGCTAACCGGGCGGTAAGCGTCAGCGTGCGTACACTGCCAATTACTGCCCAGTTAGCACCGTGTGGTAGAAAATAGAAAATATTTTCTGCCACGCGTTTTGGACGCGCGTAAAGAAAATGGAATTACCGCCTGGGACATGCGGTAGCTGGGCAGTAGTTCCAATTTGACACGCATTGGACGTGCATAGGCAGCTACGCCCTTAGTAAAAGAGCCCCTTAAGGTAATCTGTCCTGCAGCTAAAGAGCAGACTCAAATTTATAAAAGTAGGGGATACAACAAAAATATTACTGTATATCTAATATTTTATTGTAGAAATATAAAAATGAAAACAAAAAAAATAATTCAGATATATAGATAAAAAGACAAGAACCGTCAAAATAAAACCAGGAATAAAGAAAAACGAGCAAAAGCAATTTCAATTTTTTTTTTTTTTGAGGAGAGGGCAGCAGTTTTCATCTTGTAGCTTTTATGATTTTGTACTTTTTGCTCAGTTGGAGCTGGGACTTAGGATCTGGCACTGTGAGTTTTCATTTTTAGGCACTTGGAGCTTTTATCCCTTATTTTATACCCCCTAACTTGCAACAGTCGTCAGCAGGGTGTCCCATGCACCATGACTGTTTCCACAATCCAGCAATCATGGTATCTAAATTCAACCACTAGCTATTTCCATTTCACGATGACTATAACTTCCCCCTCACTTTCTAACAGCTGTGAACACTGCTTCTCTGAAGACAAGTAGGATGACAGTATTCTTACTGTTGGGTGACGTAGAGGCATATTTTCAAAGCACTTAGCCTTCCAAAGTTCCAACCTATGGAATTTTGGACAGCTAAGTGCTTTGAAAATGAGCCCCGTAATCTGGCAGAACCCACTGTGGGTAAGTTCTCCTCGTGCTTTCTCCTCTTTTGGAAGCATATGCGCGTCTTCCCACCTGCCAACTCAGTCCTGTTTTTTCCACAGAGCAATGTGGACGCGTTCATTGTCTCTTCTCACAGCTTTGGCCAAGTGCTTTGTTTAAAATCACATTTTGTGGTGGTCTTTTGGTTCATTAGTTGCTCCTCTTATCCCTTTTATTTCTCTTAGTCATGTTTTTGGAACTTCTAAGTTTTCTTTCTTTTCTGTGGCTCACTAGGCCCCCTTATGCCTCAAGCACCCGGTCGAGAACTCTTTCACCATCGAGCTGTTTGGTTTCACCTTGGCGAATAGACAGGTGGTTCAGCAGAGTCATCAGCAATTATCTCGGGAAATGTTGAGATTGCTAGGTCACAAGGCCTCCATCGTGCATGCTACACCCATAGCTCGCCTCAATTTGAGGACAGCTCAGTGGACCCTGTCTTCCCAGTAGTCTTGGGCCATGAGGAACCTTCAGGATGCCATCACCATCACACCTTCTCTCAACAGATCTCTGTGTTGGTGGCTAATTTTCAGCAGTTTGGACAAGGGACTCTCATTCCAGATTACTCACCACCATGAGACACTGACAGATGCTAATTGGTCTATGGACTTATCCTTTAGGAAGCCATCCAAACCTTTTTTTAAACACCTAAGTTTAATTACACATTTTTCAGCACACCTGGAAAAAAGGCATTTTTTTTGTGGTGGAAAATGAACATGGGGCAAAATTAAAACCAGTGCATGTCCATTTTCAGGCTGAGACCTTACCGCCACCCACTGACAGTGGTAAGGTCTCATTTGATAACCGGGCAGTAAGTAGCCATCACACATAAGCTGTTGATTACTGCCGGGTAAGTGCAATGTGGTAGAAAATAGAAAATATTGTCTACCGTGTGTTTTAGGCGCGCATCAAAAGTGGAATTACCACTTGGGGCACGCGGTAGCCAGGCAGTAGTTCCAATTTGGTATGCATTGGATGCACCTTAGTAAAAGGGCACCTAAAATCTTTGCTATTTATGAGGAGCAGTTTGTCTCTAACATCTGTTATTCGAGACACCGAAGAACTTATTCATTAAACTACCTGAGGTCATTTTTTTAGTGTGTCAGTGCTAAAGTTTTTGTTGTGACACCAAACTCAGCATTTAATATGCAATTTAAGAAAGTAATAAACAGGCTTTGGTCTTGTTTTTAATGCAGTGAATTCAGCTAGGCCTCATTAGTGGTAGGCTTCAATCTTTAGCTGTGATTACACAATGAAGTAGATTTTTTGCATATGCCAGATACAAAAAAAAAAAAAATACTGACCTGCAGTCCCTGCCCTGGCAGCTTGGATGTTGAGAGGTTACAAGTGGACTCCTTGGATCTACCAGAAGATGTCTCTTTAGTTCTGCTTGCTCCCAGGAGAATCTCCCCTAGAAGGTCATATGTTTTCAAGTGGACGAGGTTTGTAGTCCAGTCTGAAGGCAGGACCCTAGATCGATTCTCCTGTCCTACACAAAAACTGCTTGAATATCTTCTATACCTACCCAAGTCAGGTCTAAAGACCAATTCTGTAAGGGTTCATCGTAGTGTAGTTGGAGTGTATCATCACCATGTAGGGTAAGCTCATATCTGCTCAGCCTTTATTTTGCTTTATGAGGGACTTACTTTTTCTAAAATCTCTCATCAAGCCCCCTTCCCCCCAGTGTGATAGAATCTCAATGTGGTCCTTACCAAGGTGATGAAAGCTCCTTTTGAGGCACTGAAGTTTCTGACCTAGAAGCTCTTGTTTTTGATTATGGTCACTTCAGTCTGCAGGGTCCTTGAACTCCAGGTCTTAGTAACTGATTACCCTTATATAAAATTGTACAACAGAGTGGTTTTGTGCATTCATCCTTCCTAATGTAGTGTCTGAATTCCATCTTAACCAGTCAGTTGTTCTATCAATATCTATCGGCATTTTTCACAAAGCCACTGCACACTCTGGACTGCATGAGAACCTTGACATTCCATCTGGAGCAGACTAAAACCCATATAAAGACCACCCGGCTTTTTTTTTGGGACCCCAAAAGGATGGGGGGCTACCATAGTAAATGCACTCTTTCCAGTCAGCTTGCAGACTGCATCTCCTTTAGGTATGCCCAAGCTTGACTGAGTTTTGGAGAGTCATGTCACACAGCTCAAAATATCAGTGCCATGGCTGTGTCAGTAGCCCAGCTAAGATCAGCCTCTGTAGAGGAGATAGCAGAGCTGCAGTTTGGAATTCATTCCATACATTCATGAGAATGCATGCAAATCTATCTCATGAATATTCATTGCGGGTTTCCTGAAAACCTGACTGGCTGGGGTGCCTCCAGGACCAAGTTTGGGAGTACTATAATCAGACAACATTGAGTTCATTGATGCCCTCTGCATAGAATTTTAGTAGACTACTTTTAATATTTCTATAATTACTACTACTACTATTTAGCATTTCTATAGCACTACAAGGCTTATGCAGCGCTGCACAAACATAGAAGAAAGACAGTCCCTGCTCAAAGAGCTTACAATCTAATAGACAAAAAATAAAGTAATCAAATCAATTAATGTGTACAGGAAGGAGGCGAGGAGGGTAGGTGGAGGCGAGTGGTTACAAGTGGTTACGAGTCAAAAGCAATGTTAAAGAGGTGGGCTTTCAGTCTAGATTTAAAGGTGGCCAAGGATGGGGCAAGACGTATGGGCTCAGGAAGTATGAAGTAGCCCCCATCCTCAGAGAGCGAGATTGTTTGCTTTCCCAGAAAAAGTTCTCCGGGGGGTTATTAGTGTGGGGCAGGGTTGGGTAGTAACTAAGTACAGTTACTTTGTTACAATTTTCAGTACTTTCAACTATAACACATTTGTTTTGCCTTACTTTTTACTTGTAACTGGTTACTTTGAACTTTTGTATTTTGTAACAGTGTTTTTTGAGAAGTGTTTTTAAACAAAGGTATTTGCCTTTAGCGGGCTCCAGAGCTGGCCTCAGGCTGGTTATGGCATTGCAGCTTCTGGATTATAGTGTGCTGGTGAGAAGAGCCCCTGGACTGAACTGCAGCTGGTAGGAAATCAGAAGGATTCTGGACTAGTGGTCCTGGATGAGAGAGGTCCTTACACAGGCTCCGGAGCTGGCTGTGGCACTGCAGCTCCTGTAGATGTACATGCTGGTAGATCCTTTTCCTGATTGGCTCCTGCTTTTCTTGATGATGACTCCACCTTGGTGGGGCTTTCCCAGTGATGTCAGAGGCCGTGCTCTATTTTTGGCAGCCTCCTCCTTTATCACAAATAGGCTTGCTTCTGATTGAGCCTGAACTTCTGGTCCTAAAAACAGCTGAGCTGGGGCCCCACCATGCAGAGGAAGTAGAGGCAAGGCTCTGCCGGTAGCAGAGCAAAGGCACCAGCACCGCCTCTCAAGTCCATGGCAGGGGACTGCTCCAGCTCATTGTCAGTATCCTGTGCTACTTAGTTGCCAAGCAGCACTCCCTCAGACAGCCACCTTGAAGAAAGGGCCACAGGTAGGAGGCTCTGCCCTCTGATCTGTGGGTGTAGGTTTTGGGAGGAGGTGGAAGAGACTGCTAGTGATGCCACAGGCCAGCAGCACATATTTGTTTTCTCCAGCCACAAGTTGCTGACAGATGGCAGCACTGGATCTCCCAAAGCACAAGAAAGCACTAAAATAATTGTGTCCAACTTGTAAAGAATACTTTTTACTTTGTAATAAAAAATTAGTTTTAAGAGGCTATACTTTATTACTTTTACTTGAGTTTTTTTTTTTTTTTTTGGGGGGGGGGGGGGGTTGGGGGATAAGACTTTTCAACTTTTACTGCT